>NW_016690181.1:14977032-15024532 GCF_001604755.1 Lepidothrix coronata | reverse complement strand
ACAAAAAAAATGAAACACAGTGAAATGCAAAAATATCACACTGATAACGGAACATGTAAAAAACGGACTACTTGCAGTAAATATATAAAAGAAACATTTTCAGGAATTTCCCTTACGGCAGCAGTCAAAACCAAAATCCCTCTTGCTGCTAGTGTTACCTCAGTCCATATTAGCCTGCCAGCCCATCTTTAGCAACTGCCTGGTTCACAGACCCAGAATATAACCAATAAGCTTACCACTGTGGCATTATAAGTTATTGTGAAAACTAAAGGGGACAGTTTACTTATATAAGTATTAGGTTTAAAAGTCCTGCCTGGAGCAAGAGAACTAAATCTTTTATGCTTCCAAGAGAGACACATTCACACTGAAGAAATTTTGGAATAGCTTGGAAGGAAGTGTTAAAGTTCTGACTGTCCTCCAGGTCATGTAGGTCCTTACAGGTAGTGGTGCTGCTGCTACACATTCCACTGGAACGATGTCTGTAGCATCACTGCTGCCAACCTGCTCCAGAAGAGGTTGCATTTCAATCATGCTAAAGACAGAGACTGATGTATGTCTAGATGAAGCAAATTAAGAGATGCCAGCTGACTATAAAGGTTTTAAAATGTAGCCTATAATATGCCAAGTGTTTTGGTGGCAGAGGGGATTTTCTGTGTGCGGGATGAGCCGAATTTTGTAAAATAAAAAATATTTTACAATAAAATCATGATAGAGTAGGGAAACAAAGAAATGGGTTGTTATTTGCAGTTATGCTATATATACACCATTTTAATAAATTGTGGGATATAACAGTTGGTGGTTTACTGTTAGTTCACCCAAAATAAACAAATGTACGAATAAATCAAATTATTAAGTTAGTTTATACTCCCTGCCTTTCACAACCTGAAGCAACAAGCACAAAATGGAACAGCAGAAAGGGAGTTCCTCCAGCATTATGACAACCAAACCTGAGGGGGGGCAATGTACAGGAATACTGAAAAGTCCTTCCTCAGCTGGAGAGAACGTGGGGCAGGGGAGGGCCAAAATACCCGCAGGAGGATGCAGTGAGGAGCTCCCGCCCTTTGGTCAGGATGCACTGCCTGATGGGCACGGGGACACTGGCAGGGGCCCAGAAAGAAGGTATGGACACTGCAAGGCTGACAATCCTGCCATATTTATTAGTGGTAAGCTCCAGGAAATGTTCCACATAGCCCTCATAGTTTTCTGCCTTCAGACTTAAATGCATACACGCGCACACTCACACCATCCCTTCTTGAATTTCCTTTGAGGTTTCCATGTACTGCTGTTTTACCCTCAGGAGCTGCTTCTCCCCATGGGCTCTGCACTATACTCGGCTCTGCCATCCATAATAGCCAGTTGCAAATACTGGGTAAAATGCATTTTGTCACTGCTTTGATGAGACGTGGCTGTGTAGTGAGATGTACAGTGTTGACCAAGTGGTCTCACTGAAGTTATTACTGATCTAAAAGATAAGATAAGGAGTTCATTACCTATTCCCTGCTTTCACAGGGAACACCATTTCCCAAATTCAATGGGTCACTTCTCATCTCCTTCAAAGCCTATAGCTGTAGTTGTAATAAGATTAAGAAAAAGAGGTCTCAGACATCACTGAATAAATAGGCAGCTGGGGTAAGAAAACGGAAAAAAAAATCCAGAAGATAACTTCTTGTGTCTTTAGAAAGACAGAAGATGGATCTCTGAACTGAGCCTAATGGCAAAATGAGGAGAAATCCCATGTGAAGCTGGATTTATACACACATGACCATCTGTTTGTAGATATATATATGTCTATGTGTTCATGTCTTTTTTCTTTGTCCATATATCTTATTATATATAAGATTCAAGTCCTAACTGTGCAAAGAGAATGTGGCCCATCCTTGTGACTTTTTTTTCCCCTGTACCCTGTTGTCCAGCTGTAAGCTGTGAAACACATCCAAGTTCCTTAGAACGGGGAGTGTCGAGCCAGGCAGTTCAGGGTGAGCTGTTCCAGTTATCACTCCACTGAAAATGAACAACAAATTCAAATAACAGAGGCCGTGTTTGATTCTGGATCTTTCTGGGTTTTCTTTCTCTAGTTCCCACCCCCACGCTCTCACCTCTCTCCCAGCCTTCCCTACTTACCATAAAGTTATGATGCCCTTTGCTATAATAATGAATGGAATTCCCAGCTTATTATTTTAGAGGCTTAACTGATTCTCAGTGGTTTTCCTGTGTTTAGCACTTATACAAAGAGGCTTTTTCATATGCCTTTCAGCAAATAAACAAATAGGCTTGGAGTCAATATTCATTTTAATAGTTTCACTAGATAGTCACATTTATTTTTGAAGATTTATTTTTTTCTAATTGCACTCCTGTGTCACTCTGCATGCAGTTGTACTACATGTCCATCTATAAACCTGGACCTATTATCAGCAAGTAGAATATCTCCAACCTTAAAGTAATCTTTTTATAAAAACATTTATATCTGCACAATGCTCATTGCTCAAAACTCTAAACATATATAAGAGCCAGAATGCTGGAACCTTGCTTCCCCTTCTGTGTGTTATTTTTTTTCAGGTATTCTCAGCTGAAAGCTTTCTAGTGCTGTCACAACGGCCAATTTTATACTGGACATTTTTCCTGATACAGATGTGTAACTATTTGCCTTTTCTTTACTTCTCTATAAATGCCATATGGACAGAAATCATTGAGTCACCAGAACATTTATTTTTCTGATATATTATGCTGTTTGATGTCATGTTGACATGTAATTGATGTTGGTTTTGCTTTTTTTTGTCTTTGTTTTGTTTCTTGGTTTCAATAAAAAGAGAATTTAAAAAAGGCTGTAGAGTGATGACTTAAGGCACTGACAGACATGAACATAGTATGCATCTCTTTTATGATGTGCTGCTGAGTAAACGGGTATATTTCTAGCTTTAGATAACATGTAGGAGACCTCTCAATTTTTATCATATAATGAAGTATTTGTGTAAGCCTAGCCTATAACCTCAAAGGAACTTTTTTTCTCTCACAAGTACATACAGAACATGTTTTCAGTAGGGGCTTAACCCATGATTTAGGAGTCAATAAAGAAAGATTTTCCATAAAGAAATGAGAAAGCAACAATAGAAATAAAATACAACATACCAAATATTAAATATGTTCCATCAGCACAACAGAGTCTTTGTAGAGTAAAGAGCAGAAGGGGATGATTAATAGTAAAATGATATATATGTCAAAAGAAGAATAAATGCAATTTAGACAAAGTACACACTTATTAACAGAGAACATCATTTACAGTTATTCAGATGGGAGGAAGGCAAGGATGAAACTAGCAGAGAATGTATTTCACAATGTGAAGTCACATTCGTCTTGGTTCAGGGCTCCCTCCCTCTACAGCTGCAAAATAAAAATACTGGTGAAATCCTTGCTGACATAAAATTAATGTCTAAGTACCCAGTGACTTCAGCAGAATTAGGATTTCACTCAAGCAGCTTCAAGGAGCAGCTTCACCAGGCAGACGTCCTGGATCACCAATGGGAGTGGCCCCACACTTCCCCCCAGGTTCCTGCAGCAGACACGCTGCAGTCACCGCCAGCTCTGACAGCCTGGGCACCAACCAGCCTTTCTAAAGGGGAGCTGAGCCTGTGGAGTGCTCCCCATCCATCCTTCTTCTGAATCGCTATTAACAGGGTCAGCAAATGCCAGGGCCCTCCCAGGTGACTATACCAGGCACTGGGTTTTGGAGCATGGGGAAGAAAGGAGGGACAAAGGCACTTCGAAACAAGCGCAGAGACCAGGTTAAGCTTAGACCAGTGAAAGACAGATGAACGTGCCTGATGGACCCAATGACTGCCCAGCCCCTACCAGAAAGCTGTCATCTGAAATCAACTGAAAGGTTGCAGAGAAATTATTTCTGCATGGTAGTATATTATGAGAAGATTTTGGGAACACCTTCTCGATATTTGCCAGAAATCTTATAAAAATGACCAGATGTAAATTTAGTATTTCAAGCATTCCAAATTTTGAGCTAGAAGGATACAAATATGTCATCAGGTTATATCACTCCCTGCAGAACCACAGGGCTCCCTGAAGGTGCCCCAACAGTTTGCCAATTCAGCCTGTTTGTGAAAACTGGTGATTCACTTTCCACAATGAAATACATCTACAAACAAGTATACATAAAACAGGGGAAAATACAAGGTAGAAAGAAAATTACCATTTCATTCTGCAGGCAAGAAACACTCTATATAATAGCTCCATAATGTCTGCCCACAATGCTCTAATATTTTCAAATAAACCAACACAAAACATAGGTGTTTATAAGATAGGAAAGAAAGATAAATTTTAAATTAAGAAGAAAGTTTGGAGAAGTTGTAAATTAAGAGAAAACAAAGTTCAAAAAACATCCAGTCTCAAAGCTCCTTCTTAACTACCTCTCTCAAAATCTTAAACTGTCCCAAAAATACTTTGATTGTGGTCTAATCTACTCTACATGACCTTTGCAGAAATGATTCTTTGCAACTCTGGCAAGTTTCTTTCTCTGCCACTTTTGTGAGATGAATGACTCCTTCCATTTGCAAGGAAGTTCTCAGAATCTCTGCATTATAGGACTATTATTACTAGAACTCATTGAGCTCTTGCTGTGTTCACAGATTTAAATCTGAAAGCCAGAAATTATAAACATATACCTCATTCAAGATAGTACATGCAGGCAAAGATTATACAAATTATTTTAGTAATGTACATTATAGCTACAAAAAGAATGACATCAGAAATCTTTATTAGCATCAGACAAGAGCCTCAAATCTTAAATCAACTCACAAAATTTCTCTTTTCCTAAACTCCCTTTGATTTCTTTGCCTATTAAATCCGATTGCTATACAAGTTGGTGCTAGATGCTCTTAAAGTCACACAGAAATTTACCCACCCAGTTTAAATCACATTATCTTGATATAACATCCTATGTGGAAGTTTAATGGAACACCACAGAAACCACCTATGCATTACTCAAATCACTTGTCATCTTGATGCTCCTACAGTTTTAATCTCCAGTCATCAATTGTCTTCAGGATTTTACACTTTTTGAAAACAAATATTTCTGCACCTTCTAACTGAACTTCAAGTCCACCTGCACTGCGGGATGTAGGTGCAAACATTTAAACAGAAATGCTCCACTCCAATCCTAAAAGACAGTAAGAAAAAAGAAAAAAAAAACACCAGAAAGATAACTAATAAAAAGAACTTAAAATTTAACTGAGCATTCCCACTTTCTAAGTATGTAGATAGAAAATAACACTGTATCAACACAGCCTATTAGTTCTCTCTATTAAAGAATTAGAAGATATGAGGAGGTCAAAAAAATACAGAAGAATGAAAGCATCAGAAAGACAGAGAATCCTTATAATTATATTACAGACAGTGTCAAAAAACATGAATTAAGTAACTCCCTATCCCCCTCCAAAATCCCAGAGTAGTATATAAATTTTTTGCAGTATTATAATCATCACTCTAGCAATATTACAATATACATTTTATTAACAATCCATTCCCTGTAATGCTAAGAACTATGATGTAAATTATGATTGTCACACAAGTCTACATTTATATTACACACAATAGTCTCACTAAAGACTATCCAGGTTTTTATGAAGTTACGAGGAAGTGATCTGATTTTAGGACTGTCATACTTTTAAGCAAATGTAGATTGACTTAAAGTAAACATTGCAGGAGGGAGCTCATGCTCTAGGCTTCACCAAGCAATCAGCAAGGCATCTGACACGCTACAGAAAACCTGCAAAATCCAGCAAATAAATCTTGTAACACCCATTCAGTATCCTACAAAGCACACAGTGGGGAGCTGACACATTATTAACTGACTGTAATTTTCACAAACTGTACCATACTAAGACCTTTATGACACACATGTGGTGAAATATACTTTTATGTATTATAAATGGCCATGATTTTAAAGCATGTTAATCAAGACACTTCAAATAAATCATTGGGTTAAGTTAGTAACATCAAAAACATTAAATATTGCAGTAAGAATATTTGGGAAATGCCTCCATCTCATGACTCCACTCTAACAAAATCACAAGCTTTTGATGATGCAGTAATACGTAACACAACAAAGGGACTGACTTGAGCAACAAAGAAGATAAGCTTGGGACGGGCTACTGTCATAAAGTGGTGCTTCCCTTGAACACGAGCTTTTAAATCAAATTATATTTTATATTAACTTGCTAAAAACCTGTTCTTTCAATGACAGTAAACTCACAAGGGACAACGCAGGTTCCAAGGAAGACCTAATGCTATCCAGAAGGAAAGAATTGAAGATGATATGACACAGACTTCATCTCCACTTTCAGCCAAAGCATTTTTCCTTTTGCCTTGGTGGAGATTTACACAACTTTTTAGAGGCAAACCTCACCTGCCTCTCTCAGACACAGCAAAAAGCAATTCTGCAAATGAGAAAATACTGGCTTTTGAAGCCTGACATTGTTCTGCCACACACAGGAATAACTTGAGGTCCCAAAGGTTCATAGAGGAAAATGGCACTTTGCCAACTCTCATTACTGCCTGCCAACCTGTAGATAATCTTCTTGTACTATACTTCATCTGATAGTTTCACATTTACAACTCTTTAAAATACTCAGCATTTTCTATTTAAATAAAAGTAGACAAGATTAAAAACATAAACCTAAGTAGAAAATACAGGCTAGAATTGAAAGCTGAAAGCATTTTCCTCACTATTGTCCATTATTCTTTAAATGTATCATTCTGTTTCTGCATGTAGGCCAAAAAAATAAATCCAATGTAAACACAAAAGGCAAATACCTTCTGAAGGCCAGGCAAATATTTGAAAAGCAAAAAAGAGATTCTGCTTTTATCTCTAGATCACCCTACAATTTAATGGTTAGTGGGGAGGGGTTTCTTTTTTCCTTTCTTTCTTGTTTTTCTTTTTCTCTTTAGTTCAGGGAATGCAGCAGGGGCAGGTCCACACTTCATAGTTCACAGAATAGTTATCAACCTATAAATTAGAACAATGGGATAACAAATGTTGCATAACCATATTTGTTGCCAAGCAGAGAGAAAAACTGCCGCTATAAAAAGTATATGGCAACAAACCAATGTATTGAAAATCTTGATCCAGTATTGTTTCCAAATTATGAAAATTACATGCCTGACCTTGTAATCTGATGTCTGTAATTTATAAGCAAAGTGCAGATGCCTGTATGGAGCTTGATTGTCTCAAGGAGGTTTCATGAAAGGTAACACCACTCCACAGACTAGAGACAAAGACCTGGGCCTTCAGCTATGTCACTGGTATTAAATAGTACTAAATACAAGGAAAAAAAAGGTTATCTGTAAGCTAAAATGGTAAAGCTGGCAAAACATTAACAGTGAGCCTACAATCATCTAGTACACTTGATGCTAGTCACACAGTTCTCAGGCCACCACTGAACACAGATGTACAAGTGTTCAGTAGTTCTATATTGATACTCTCGGGTTAACAGCAAGTCTTTACCAATCACATGAATCCCAGCAATTCCACAAAAACCCTGTAACCTCATAAAATAAGAGCCAGTGCTTTCTTAAATTGCATGCAAAAAAAAATTTAAACTATTTTATAGTTAAAATAAAGTCATCTGTGTTAATGTTATTAAAAATATTGATGCATTAGGGTGAGGATTTTTTTTTAGCAACAAATTAAGATAAGGATTTTTGAATAGCAATAACTACAGAGAGAAAAAATACATTTTGGTTTATTAAATTTTGGAGCAGCAAGAAAAGAATAAGAAGGAACATGAATATACAGATCAGAAGAAAAAGGGGAGCTCTGTCTCAGGGTTCCATAATAACATATGGTTTAACTCTTAGTCTCTGTGTATGAGACAGTATTAAGCAAACATATATACCATGAAGTAAAATTTTCAGTTTAATTAGTTATCTGGTTACAGTGAAATTTGTTACAGCATTTGTTACTTTGTCGCAAATCAGTTTCTATAGTAAGCTAAATGGTGTAATCAATGGCCAACTTAATTCTCACTCAGTTATCCATGCTCAAAGATGTTCTTCTATACGGATAAAACTACCTGAGAATGAAATGTCTATGTTTAGGTTCTTCATTCTATATTTCTGTGTTGTTGTCTTATACTCCTCAACAGATTACGTATGATATCACATGCTATAACAACTTTTAATATATGATTTTCAACATGCAAATGTTCTTGTAAACACTAATATAAAATTATTGCATAACGAAGGATTACTTGTCTCTAAATTTTCATCTATATATCTCTGATTGATTATGGATTCATAGGAGCTATTTAAGGGCCATGTGCTTTCAAAAAATATACAAACAAATATATTTCAGAAAAAAAGTCACTGAATATAAACAAAAAGAAGTTACTTTTAGGGTTAATCGCCTGTCCACTAACTTCAGGGATGTAAGAAAACGTTTCATATATGTTCAAGCTGTGAAATGTATGTACTTCATTGGCTTTTATTTGACAGAAAAGTGATAAATACTCCTTTTAACTAAAGAGGTCTGATCAGAAAAGCAGGATTAATACGAGAAAATAGAATTAATACTTGCCTAGTCTTTTAAGAAACATTTACAAATAAAAGTTATTAAAAAAAAAAAAATGTTTTCCAGCAAACATGAAGAATCTAACTGAAAGCTATTTTGATTAGGTTAATTTTCAGTTTTCACAATATAATATCACATTAAAGATTACGGTATTTGCAGCAGAATAAATGAGAAAAGGAATTACGTTCCAGACTATTACATAAATTAGGGGACACCAGCCCTTCATGGGTTACTACAGATATTGCCAGGAAGGTAGTTTACTTGAGCTTCTTCCCTTGAAGCCTTTTAAAAAAATTTAGAAAACAGGAAATAATAATATTAAAAAATAGTTGACAAAGCATATTGATAGTATCTCTATAATCTCTAAAAGCAATCTTAATAATATTTTAGCTAATAAGTAAACACATACAATGTCCAATTCTCTAGCTGTTTAATACTAAAAATCCTGCAAGTGCAAGGTAGAAAATGGGGATGGTTACAGGTCTATTGCTATGCTAAAACTGACCCACACACTTCACAAGTCAAACTGCTAGCAACGGCCTGGAAGAATTGTAAGCATTCTCATCTACTATTGATTTTATCCAGGGATTCTCAATAATTTTTGATGACTATATTAATCCTCTAAATTATAGATTATCATGTCTGAAATTAGAATGATGTATAAGACAGACAATACTTTTAAGGGAGTGTGAAGCTTTGTGCCTAATATTAATATGAAAATTCCGTAGGGTATTACTGTGCACATGCACATACATGGCCATAGACTGACGCATATGTGAGTTCCCATACATACATGTGCAACTACGTGTACGTATTTGCATAAGTAGAAATACATACAAATAATTGGCAAAATGGACTTGTATCCACATATTTATGTAGTTGTCTGCATGCTTATATACACACACACATAAATAGATAACAAGATCTGTAACCTGCATATAACTATGTGTTGCTTAGACAGACACGGATGTACATCATATGCATGGAACTCACTAAGCTAATTGTTACTAATGAGAACTGCAGTAACTGACACAGTGCCTCATATGACCACAGTGCTTGCTCACAAATTTTCTAAAGCACAGATCACTTCCTACTCTGGTTCTAAAAACCACAGTACAGGTTGACAGAGACATATTTTTTAATAACAATAAATACTTTTTTTTCATTTGCCTACTGTGTGATTCAGTCTCTCTAGACTTGGCTGGTATCAGTCAATCCATTTTGCATAGTTTTAATAGTTTTTGAGGGGGTGTTCAAATATATAGGCATATCTTTTAAACTAAAACTGTTGCTTCACTGCTGGAGCTGCAGAAGTAAAATCCGAACATCACCCCTGATGAATCAAAATTCAACTAAAAATAGTGCTTTAACAGTAAAGGTGAAGTAAAGCAAATCATTCTTTCTACCTATGCCTCTATGTTGTTGCAAGAGTGCAGGCAATTTTATTTCTACAGCTTCTATGATCATCTGCGACCTAAGGCATGTTGATTGTATCCTTAAAGGATAATGGTGTGATAGGGCAAAAAAGCATCCAGAAAAAGGCTCAATAATTTATTTGCTGGCACCAGATTCCTTTCTCACTTATTCCCTGAAAGCATCAGTTGTAGGAAGATGAGAAAATGACATTTCTCATACAATGCACAAATTATTATTGATACTAGTAGTCGAAGTAGTCACTTCTTATTCTTTCTTTTCTTGACTTGTTAAAAACTGCTAAAAGCAGATAGCAGAAGACAGAGGACACAGTAACTCTGGATTACATGTCACAGCTGTAGGGTGCAGGAGAGAAAAACCCTAATGAAGTCCATATACTCTCTTTAGAACTATATCAGTATAGCTCAAAGCAGAATCTGATCCTCCCCAAAACACAAAGCCGCTATTACTGATGATTGTTTCAGTTGACTTTGACATCAATTCCAAAACTTAGCTCTTTCTTTGAAATAGGAAGTCTAGGCAACTATGCACTGAATGCCTAGATCTGAACCCTGACAAGCAAGGGAAGCTTATTATTCTCCTTCTTATAACACAGCAGCTCCCTTCCTAATAGGCATTTAGAACAAAACAATGTTTCTCTCCTGCAGGGTTTTATTTGGCCTTTAGATTAAACAACACTCTAGGTTAGTAATCAGGTTTACCAGAGAGTTGTCATGGGGTCACTAGCAGCTACTTTGCTTTCCCTCAAAACTGTGCTCTGTAAGGTGATGAAAGTGTTAAACAGACTACAACTGATGGGAAAAGCAGAAAGAAAAATCAACAATATCCTAAAAATATTTCTTTTAAAGAAAAAGCAGTCTACTGAAAAATAATAGGCAAGAAAGATTCAGTATAAACTGTAGTAAATCATGTATATTACCTCAATAAATGCTAAAAGCCTATACTTGCCTTACACTGGTAAAGCAAGAACGAAGAAATTGGTGATTTAGCTCACATTTTTCATGCAAAAAATTGGGATGTATGGTTATATACATGGCTTTTTTTTAAATCCAAGTTAACAGGGAGGTAGAATAAATATCTTTAAATTGGAACTAAATAAGCACAGTCCTGATGAAAACTCTTCTTTGGAGGGGAAAAAAAAAAGAGCATAAACAGGATTTGGCTACTGCAGTTCTCACTAAGTTTTAAACAGATGATTCTTCCACTGTAAAATGACAAGAAACTTGCACATGGACATAAACTATTGGACAGCACACAAACCGTTATATATCCTCTACTTTATCCATCCCTGTTCAGAGGTAGAAAGGCCAAAAGGATGCCACTGAGTGGTAGTGGCATCTGTGCTTGATAACTGCTGCTGAAGTGCCCAGCTTTGGCCTCCTCCCAGCACCATGGAGTTTGGTTGGTTGACCTATTTAAGCAGAAGTACCACGAAAAATCTCATCTCTGTTCTGAACATCACTGTTTGCCTCCTACACCGAACACCTCATCACTCCAGTAGTAAAACAGACCCATCTGTGGGACAACACCCAATCTACTGTCCTTTGATTCACACAAATGTGGGTGAATATAGTTAGAGCAAATTTGCTGTGGGTTTTGTCTTGGTTGGTTGTTTTTGTTTGTTTTTTTACTACAATTAAAACATTTTGGTGTTCAGATTAGGTAAGTTTAATTTTTTTCCAGTTCTAACATTTTACAACATATTTTCCTCTAGGAGAGTTCTAATGATTCTATATTCTTTCTTTAATATATTGTAGAGATAGACCACCTATATGCAAAGTCACAAGATCACCCTGAATTTGTCCTTTTTCATGACAAAACCTTGTAATTTTATGTCTGACCACTCTAAGCTGCTGATGCTCCATAAGGACTCTGTAAAAGCTGGAATTGTTCGAGAGGATTTTTGGTAATATTACAGCCTGAAGCAAGGCTAAGCACCAGCTGCACCATATTTATCTACTTGTTTATGAAAGAGTTTCCCCCTCATTGTGTGGATAACTGACCTTAGCCACAGCTAATAAGACATGAGCTTCCTTCAACTATGCAGTTTTACACTGAATCTTATAAAATACTTCAGTGTTATCCATGTAGCTTCACTGAGCTTCTAATGAACTGAAACACATTCTCTCTCCAGTACTGTCATCACAGACAAGGTGTGGTCCAAGGAACAAAAATAACCTGGTCCAACCTTTGCTTTGGCCTTTTGTTTCTGTAGACAAGTTTCTTCCTGGCTACTACCAGGCTTTTACAAAGTAGAGAATCAAGCAACGTACAGATATTTATGCTCCACCCTACCCATCATCTCCTCTTACTGCCCCAAACATAGTGGCAAGAATGGCTTACTGCAGGTTAGCTGCTTCAGCAGCCTCCCTTGAGTGCAGCTGTGTTTCCAGATGTGTGTCTAGTTAGTCAGAGACCTCTGGAACTTCATCTCTCCTCAACCTTAAGTCTTTAAAGAAGTTGGGAGCTACAAGGTCTGCATTGAAGAAAATACAATAATTTCACTTAACATGAAAACCCTGCTCAGTCAGACTAGTTCCACTAAATCAGAAGATGTCTTATCAACCTATTCCAGACATGTCTAACTTTTTTTTTAATTTCTTTTCTGCTTTTTTCCTTTTTTTTTTTTTTCTGCTGTAGTACACAACTGAGAACAACTACAACTGGCAAAAAAAGCAAAGATCAGGTCAGTCATGCTAAACTGACTTGTATGGGGACATTTTTCACAGGTTACATTACATTACCATGCTGTTGAATTGGAAATAAGTCACTGGAATGGGCACAAAAAAACACAGTTTCTGCTTGATATCTTTTGTTTCCATTTTTTATTTAAGGATATTACTTTTATCCCAGTTGATATAAATAATAAAAATTAAATAACACCTAATTTATGCTGGTTTACTGTTGCAGGGGGTCAAGACTGTTTCTCTTCAGTTTTAAATTTTTAATTGTAAAATGGTTATTAAATTCTGTCTGTTGAACCAGTACAGTGCTAAAGCTCAACTGTCAACTACATATATATACACAAAATACCATAAAACCTGAAATACTACTTCAAAATCCAACCAATTTGTCTAATTTGTGGGTTAGTACACACATAAGTAATATAATCACCTTAATCATTCCAAATAAGCACACAGCGAGTTTCATTTTGTGTTTTTTTTTTTCCCCAGCAGCACTTTACTAGTTGTTCCTGATGATGTTCCAAGCAGAGCATTCCAAAGAGTCACTCGTGCAGGAAAACAGTTGAGCTAAACTCAAGTTGCCAGCTCTTTTCTAATTTTAAGTTTAGCTTTCCCATTCTGAAGCAAGCATTCCTCTCCAATACTAGTTAAAAGAGCTTATCTAATTTAACTTTCATTTTTTTCCTTAAACATCTGGGAAACTTCATTTCTCTAATCAGTTTCTTACTTTCCTCCACTAATTACAATCTTGTTTTTTCTACGTATATCATTTCCTGTGTGATAATTTTTTCATCATTGGGTTTCTTGCTCTTTATATATTTCCTAGATGCTGGTGTTCAAACTCAGAAAATGCAGCTTATTTGCGTCGTCCCCACTCTCCTTAAAAAACCCAGCTAAAATGTGCCACAAAAAGTTATTTGCCTCTACGTATATCTGAATATTTAGCACAGCTTCCAAAATGCCGCCATTTGTTGCCCTGATAGCTCCATCATCAGCAAATTCTAGGATTTTAATTTACTCTTACATGATGAGACGCCCTTCAGAGAAATTGGCCACCAGCTGTCTCTCTGCTCGAGGAGGCCAAAGTCACACGCAAAACAATGACGCTTGTCAGACAAACGCCACTTCTCTGTTTCATTTTCCTCACTGCCTCTTCTTCCTTTCTATTGCTCCTTTGCCCAAGGCCATATCTTAATCCCATTCCCCAAATTAAAAGGTTTCTTCCTTTCTGTATGGCTCATGAAAGGCTACAACATAGAACTACATTGCTATGGGGGCTCACCCTTCAAAGTTGGAATACTTTCAGTTTTTATCTGTATTTTCATTCTTGTATCACCCTTTCATATAGCTTTCAGGCTATTTCATACATAATAGGCTAAAGTCTGGAGATGATAAACTCTTTTTCACTGAGCCAGATACTGTAGTTACATCATATGCATATTGAATTCTATTGTACAAACAAATAAGGATTATTTTTTTAAAATTCTACTAATTTAAGTAACAGCATACAATGCAGTAAAAGTTATTAAATGTTGTATATAGACATTCTAGTCTCCACAGTAACAGACTGCCATTTAAGAGATTTTGCATACCCTCATAACACACTAAAGAGTGGAGAATACATTGAAAAGAATAAATGCTTATCATACCTATTCATTAGTATCAGGGGCACAAATATAACGGGCAAATTTGAAAGTTGACCCAAGACAGGGGTTTGAGTTTTTAAAAAAATTACCAAAAATATAAGAAGATTACGTTCAACTGACCTAATGGTTCAGTTTGCGTTTTCTGTATAAACACAGTGGGGTATGTTTACCAAACATCCATTTCCTCCTAACCCCAGATCATAGATTTTTGAAAGCCCACAAAAAAAAGTTTTTTTTAATGAACGCAATTGTGTTCACAATATCAAAACAAACATGAATAAATCATTCATACAGTGTGAAAATTGAAATCTAATAACTTAGAATGAAAGAGGTCTGCAACATAAAAGTTCCTGTAAACCTCCACAATATGTTCAGGCACAACTAAAGTCAGACTTACGTAATACATGAGCTTGCAATTGCAAAGGACTCTTCAGGTTTTATAATCAGTTCTCACACTTAACCACAAACCAGAAAAGAATTGTTATGATATTTTACAGTTCCATACGTTGCGTAGCTTAGAAATATATCTTCTTACCAAAGTTAAACACGAGTTTAATTTCTTTCATTCATTTGAGGAAACTGAGGATCAACATATGCTGTTTCACATGCTGATACTTTGGTAAAATAACAAAGATTATTTTAAAAACTAAACTCTCTCGTAATGAAAAACAGAAAGAAAAGATTTTATTCCTTTGAGAAGATGATTAGCTTACCTGGTTTTGCCATTCCACACCGACAGCCCGAACAATATTATCAGCTCTTCAGGTACTAATTCTTGCTAACTGGAAGGATATTTTCTCTCTTGCTGGATTAATAATCAACTTTCCTGATAGTTCATTTGTAATTCTCTGCTGGTTAACCCTTTGCAGGGCTCCCATTTTGAACTAAGCACCCTACACTGTTCAGTTCATTTTAATACAAAAATAACAAAACATATGATAGTACCTACATGAGAATTAAATAGCAAGCTAAAGAGAAAAAATAAGAATAAATTATCTTAAAAAACTAAAAGTTATAAATACTTCAAACCAGACTTCCTCTGAAGGACTACTTACTAAACCTAAGAGCCAGTGAAACAATGCATCAACAAACTGGAAGCTGTAAAGTCCAATGGCTCATACGACTGCACACTCCCATGAAGCTACTGCTCGACCTCTCATCTTCAGCAAACGTGTAAGTATGACACATGCCTGCTTAATTCTGAAAATAACATCTTTTATTATTGGATAGTGTGCTGAGAAATTACCACAGTTATCAGTTTGTGCAAGGCCACCCATCTGCGTTGTCAGAAAGCAAGAGCAAGAGTGGCCAGGAGTAAAAATGAGATAAGAGAGGCCCAGAATAGCTAAAAAGGGGAGTTCAAATGAGGTCAGAACAGTTTAAGATGGGATACCTAGAAATTATATGTAATTTTATTTTTCAAGAGTAATAGTAGCAAATTACATATATTTCATTAGTTTCATAAAAATTCAATACCTTTTGTCAGTTTTGTTAATTATAAAGATTATAAAACAACCTGGTAAAAGGGTTTCAAGATCTCATATAAGAGGGTGAAAAATTCTGGAAATGGTGACCTAAAGAAACTAGTCTTTAGCAGATATCAGATGGACCTTGGGATGTTGATTGTGGACAGAGGTACAAGGAAGAGAAAAATAAACTTGTTGCATAGATGACTGAGGCATAATGCTGTAAAAATAGGGAAATAATAAGAAAGACTTTTTTTTTTTTTTTGAGAAAAAAATTGGGGTTTTTGGATTCTCTAGAAAAAATAAGAGGTGACAGTTCTGTTTACTAACATAAATGCTTTCCCGGTGAACTGTGCTATAGCTGTTTTAATAAATAATACCACAGAAGTTCTGTTTTTTCCTTAAGACAAAGGGACAGAGTGTCCAAAAGCTTCTGCATAGCACAGATGAGACTATCTATTTCCCATTGCATAAGAGTAGTCCTATAGCTAATCTATTTTTACACCACTACAGGTCTCTGCTCTCTATTCAGTAGCACCTAATACAGTCTGCTATAAACTTCCTACAGTATGTGCTGTAGAATTTATGATAAAATGCTATAAAGTCTTGAAGCAAATTTATTTCATATTTATAGTTAATTTTATTCTGTCTGTGTTTGAAGGAAAACCTTTTAAGAACGCCAATAACGTGAGAAAGCTACAACAACTAAATTTATTGTTAAGTATCGCATCAGTGGTACTCCTGGGGGCTCTTCTTCATGGGAAGAAAGCTTAAACAACATTTTCTAACACATTGGATTGCTTCCCAGAGATGTGATGGCCTACAGAGGCAGTGCTGAACAAAGCAAGCTGGAATACTAAGTCAGTAAACAACCCTTTTCAGAGAATGGCCACAAATAAGTGCAACTTTGTTTAATAAAGGCGAATTATAGTTATCTTTTGTTCTTTAGAAGGTGCATTATCTTTCTCTCCTGTTCCACCTGACTAAGCTGGTAGTATCTTTTCTATCACCTGACTGAGTAGTTGGCTGGAGATAATGGGACAAAACAATCCGCTATTGTTACGAAAGACAATGACCTTTCATGTCCTTGGAGCTCGCCATGACCTTTCATCTTTCCTATCCTCCAATGGTCTCTCCTAACAACTAAAACTACACCCAGTTAGGCTGAATTCCAGATTGTCATAAAAAGCCCCGTCCCTTCGAAACAAAACCAATTTTTACACCAAGGTGGAGGAGAAACACAGGTCCATTGTTCCCTCACAGATGGAAGTTAGAGTTACTAAGGCAACAGCTCTAATCCCCCTTTTTACCACCTTTTTCACATCATTGGCCTATCAAGTGTGCTACCTTTTAACTCATAAGCTCAAAAGCTGGTAGTCTAACTGACTGCCCTAATTAGCTACGATTTTCACAGTACAGACAACATGATGAGCTAATCGAAATTTGCAAAATAATGACGTACCTCCACCAAATATTCCTCCTCCTGAGGCCCAGTCTTAGAATAACAATAATGAGACCATTATTAGAGGAGGGCATTAAAATGCTGCACTGCTGCTAAACAGAGAACTTAATTGTTCTGGTCTTGTCCATTGAATCAACAACCTATTGTTGTGGACTTGAAAAATAAAGGACTGGAGAATGGGTGCCATAATGATTGGTCTGTGCTGCCATACCAGCACTCTGTAGAATTGTTTTCCTTTTGAAACTCTTGATGGACTAGTAGTTTTGTTTAAAAGTAATATAAAAGCCAATTGTCTGGATAAAAAGTCCTATTTATTGAAATCTTTAGAAGCAGTTGCATGGATTTGTTCATGACCCCCAAGATAAAAACATAGAGACCATAATAATGCTGTTTGTGACGACCACTTCTTGTAGTGACACTAGATAACACTGTCCTGTCTAGCTATTGCAAAAGGAAGGAAGGCACTTCCTTTGCAGACCGAAATCATGGCAGAAGGTCAAATAGTAGACAGACCCAATTCATCTGTATAAAGGAAGATGTTTTATTAAAAAAAAAAAAAAAAAAAAAAAAAGGATGACATAATATATTTGGGCATCATTTACAATTCTGGGTTTAAGACAAACTGATAAAGGTATCCCTAAGTCAGTCACAGGACTTTTTTTTTTATTAGTTTGTTAAACACTAAAAAAGACAGACCTTATTTTTTCCTTCACCTCTTCTATAATACACTAAACTTTGTCATTGGGAAACTGAATAATACACACCTTGAAATGCAGTGACTCAGCTGATGCCAGTTGTAACTTACAGTTAGCTTTGGATATTCTTTATTTAAATTTGGGACTGGGAAGAAGAGATACATAAAATCTCTGGCATGCTTTTTAATCTTGGGGGGGGTTTAATTGATAGAAAATTAGAATCTACAGCTTTTCACAAAATGTTTAAATCAAACATGATCTTGAGAAAGAAATATTCTCTCAAATCAAAAATCATAGTTTTATGATATAAAATCATTGTTAATTAACACTATCCTGGATTTCTTTCTTTGTTTTCACTGTTCTATTGCAGTAAAAGCTTATAAGAAACAACAGATTTACATTTTGGAACAGAAATTAAAATCATGCCTTATTGTATTTCTACACTTACATCTCTTAATACATCTTTCTAGACAAAAATTTCTCAAAAATAAGCTATGACTCTAGGTTAATATAAACAGTGAGAAACAGTAGAATTTGGGCTTACAAGAGTATCCATTGATAATTTGCTATTTACTTCAATGGGAAAAAGTTTAGGTTTTACTTTTTCTTATTCTTATCAACATATTGTAAATCAGAATGAGAAAAATAATTGTGAAAAGGGGGGGAAAGAAAGAAAACTTAAAGTTAAAGGTTAACCCAAAAGGTATTTTCAGCAGTTCTTAGAACTTAGCTCGCATAATGTAAAGTTGTCTTGCATGTAACTCACAGCATACCTTTTCTTTAAACTCTTTTCTTTTGTAAATTGAAAAATGCCTAATATAAAGCAGTATTAAATTGTAAATAAGACCTCTTGCTTCATTCAATCCATGCTTTGCTCCATTTATCTTCATCTTGTTAGGCTAAATTAATTAACAATCTCTGTGTTGCACACTTTCTCTTTTCATTACATCAAATAATGGCCTGGATATGGGAGAAAACTCTCACCACGGGGATCTTGAAACACTACCTTGAGGAAGAGTCTCTTACATATGTATTGCTTTAGCAATACTAACTAGCTAGATGTTACAACATTTATTAAGTGGATCCTTCACCGCTTTAAAATAATTGTCCTGATTTTGTAAGAAATGAAAATCAGGGACTTGCAATAGATCATGTTTACAATTTGTGAGCCATAAGTACTAAAAAAAAAAAAGGAAAGTACCTATATTCATCTATACTTTTAATCGACGCTTTATTTACTATAAAAAATCTGAAACTTGAATGCAATTTCTGGCCAACTGTGTATACAGTCCTAAACATCTTAATGTGTCAAATTACTCGAACCAAGTTGCCATATTATCTCTGAATGTTCTGTATATAATTAATTGTCTGGGACAGTTTCATTGGTAAATCTGGTTATTTAGATGCTGTAATGGGGAGCAATGTGGTAAACTATCAGTCAAGTTTTCCTCCTGTAACCTACATTATGGCATCCAGAGCAAAAGGACAAAAACAGCAAAGCCTTTTTTAATCTCACTCTGATCAAACAACCCTCTTTCTCCAATCACAGCTTTGTGCGTGATATCTTTCTGCTAGTGTTTCTTATTTAATTAAAACAGACACTGACAGAAGGACATGGATTAGGACTGTAATGATGCATTTACTTAGATTAATCGGAGGCTCCTTTTGGAGTAATGGCTTAAACAAAGAACAAAAGGAAATTGTTATGAAACAGCCTTTTATCCCAGGCAAAGGTCAAATTATGAGGTTTTTAATTTTGTCAGCCTCTGTTATATTGGGCCTTGCTACTGGAACATGAGAAGTGCTTTTCTCCCCTTCTCCCCCGAGCCAAGCCAGTTATTATAATACAGCCATTAAAGCTGCAAATTAAAATGTCTGATTTTAAAACAGGTTGCTCAGCTTTCAAAATCCTCTAATTAGCATGTTGTGCATTGTTGTGAAGGAAAGAAACCTAAAATGCTAATGACCTGCTGCCAGGTGACCACACTGCTGTGCAAAATAATACAGACTCACTCAAGTAGTAGTAATACTAATAATACCCAGCTCTTATGAATTACCCAACTCCAGGTCTACTCTGCACCACATGTGCTTAAAGAAACAAGCATGCATCCAGCCAAAGATCAGAGTTCAGTAGTCAGCACAAGAGATTGTTTTATGTTAACTGGAAAGAAGTCTGTGCCATTTCAGACACTGCAAGACAGGAGAAAAACATTTGAAACCACCATGGGCCTGGCAATACTTGGACCCAGCACAGAGAAGAGCACGGAATGGAAAATCCTTACCCTCTTGGACAGAAACTACAGATACACTTCTGTAAGTCTCAAAGCAGACAGCCCCAACTTGCTGTGATGAATTCTACTTCTGTTTTTTCTCACAGAAGGGCAGCAATGCATGAAAAGACCCCAAATACAGGTATGTTTTTTTCCTTTCCCAGTTTACTGTTCATTGCAACAAGCTTGTTCAACACACAAAATTAAATCATGATTTTTTCTTAAAATATGCTACAGGAGAAAGTCTGATAATGTGTCTTCCAAGACTCAAACCAAATAGAAAACATTTTCTTAAACCTCATGGCACTTGAGGCTCTAGGTTTTTGAATATTTGATTTGTAGCAAACTTACTGCACACAAAATTTCAAAAGAAAAGAGCTCTCATGTCCCAGTGAGAAAACATAGCTTAAGTGACTTCCTTTTTTTGAAACTGTAGCTGAAAAAAATGTTCATAAGTCTTCCGTGCCACCAAAACTGTACTCAGATCCAAACCTTCTCCTGTCACACAGTCCACATCTCTGGCAAGCTGAAATGTCACACAGCACCTAGAGGAACACAACCTAACACCAACAAAGCAAAGCTTTGCTGACAGTGCTGACATTGGGTCCAAACAGCAGCAGCAGAGACAGCTGTTCGGCACCACAAATAATACTGTCCTGAAAGGGCAAGAATTGTTAGAAGTCAAGATTAACCCCACTTGACCTGTTTCTTACCAGCAGTTAAGAAAAAAAGACTTTCTCTGTAACTTGACATCTTTGCCATGAAGATCCCTGTCCAGTCCCTTCCAAACATACCAGCACAGCGTTGACAGCGTTCTTCAGAGGTCACAGGAGTAGGAAGTTGGACATGATGTCGAACAGCTATGCTCCCCTCGATGTCTGTTCCTTCACACAAGTCTCTTACCTTTCAAGTGATCCCTAACTGACCATTAAGGGACAAAAATGACTACAAAGGGTATTTTCAACCATTTTTAATTCCCTATTGCATTATATTTTACTCATAAATTCATCAGGCCAGAGAGAAGGTACTGCGTGATTTCAAATCCTAATGTCCCCAAAACTGCTACTCAGTGAAAAGCACAATTCAAATTCTCTCCAGATAAATTACAAAGCAGTCAGATTAAGCAAATCATAATATATAAAGGATCATGCATATGGTTTAATCCCAAACTCATGTGTCAACACTCTGTTTTGCTTGTCTCCATTTTACATAAATTCTGCCACCTTGCTGCCACTATACTCCCTCACAATTTAGTTCCTATCCTGACAAAAACCTGACAACTTACCCTTGAAAGTATTAGCATGATTACATGTAAACCACTTAAAAGACCTACATAAAAAGGGAAACTACGCTTATTTGCAAAGATAGTAATTTTAATTTACTTAATATTCAAATACCTGAACTGCTTAAAAAGTAGCAAACCAAATGTTAATAAAATTAGCTATATAGTAGTACTCTATCTAGCTACAAATAGGCCAAATTTCACAGTAGTCTTCCACAACTTTGAAACATCACTGTCATCAACCAGTACTACCATTTATTTATTTGTTTGTTTAAACTGCTGCTCAGCCAAGATAATCACATCTTAAGATACAAGAACCTGTTTCCACAGACACATGTATCATCCACTAGTGTTTTTTGGCTGCCTCTTAGTTGTTATTTTTTTTCCTGAATAAACCACCTCTGTAAGACAGAAAACACACTGCTCAGTTTATTTGTCAAAAAATATGCTAACATCTAATGAAAAACAGACTTTGTGCAAAGTGATAGGTGTCTTTTTATCCTTTACAACTCACAGTCAGGAAATTCTCATTATTGTCATTTGTTGCTGTGCACATACTATGTTTGTAGAATTCGTCCTAATGGTGTGTTTTAAAGGCTTCTTAGGATGGCTATTGCATTGATATGCACAATGCAAATACACTGTTTCCCAAAATTTCTATGTGTTCCTTAAAATATATTAAGTATGCCAACACTCCTTTAGTGAGCAAGTAATAAAACCTGCATTAGTATCCTATACAGTATGTGAATTCATGGTTTAAGATCAGAGCTGCTTAGATAGCAAATTATCTGCATCATTTCACATTTAACAGCTAGAGAGCTGTCCAGGTACAGTCTGTATACAGTCAGCATCAGAACAATCAGTGCTTCCATGAATACAGTACTTTGTCTCCTGTGGTTTTTGCTGAATATTCACGTAGTACATAGAAATACATGTAAAAGAAAAACAGTAATCCAGTAATCTAAGAATTCAGTGCGGGAGTCCGACAGAAGTGAGGCTGCCACAGCAGCAGCCAGTGGCATAGCACAGTAGATACACTAGTAAAGAAGTCAAATACTATGTAACCATGCTGCTTTGGTGCAGAATGAGGCACTGATTGGGCTTTGACACGTTACGAGTTCAACTGTCTCCATTAAAATATACCTCTGAGCAACTGTATTGCTCTGTCATGTTGATCCTGAAAACTCTGGTGGCCAATAGTGAGCAAAGACAATCTACTTTCTCACTTTTGGAACATCACTTTCATACAGCCAAGCAAAAGTAACAATATGCTCTGCACTGATGCACAGCAGAATAAAACGTATTTCTGGGGGAAAAAAGAAAATAATCATGAAGTCATTGAGACTTCATGCATAATATGTAAGCGGATTTGACCCAAAGACATGAAGAAAAGTCCTACATTTCTTTACTTAAGTAGCCCCCTAAATTAGTGTGTGTTTATCTATACGTGTGTGCATATATATATATATATACATATAATTGAACCAGCATAATATGGAAATATATATACATAATGGAATCCATATAACAGTCATAAAATGGAACCCAACTCTGTTGTCCAAATTACCAGCCTGTGCCCCCAATCACTAGCACAGAACAGCAATTTTCTCTATCTTCATGTACCATGGAAGAATAGTTCTTATCTCTGAGCACCAGCAGCTGCTCTTTGGGTTTGCCACGTTACACGCAGAAAACTGAGATAGGTTGTGTGTATCCCTCACTATAGGTTCTCTACATCCTAGTCTGTGTCTACCTGATCAGTCCGTACCAGTATCTCTGTATGCACAGCTTTGTATGTCTCTCAGTTGAGAAAAAGTAGTTGAGAAAAATCATTTGGTTTTCCAAAAGAACTACAAAATCCAGCAACTTAGATATTTGAATTCAAGTCAGATTACCATATTCACCACAAGAAATTCTTATTACTATTTACCTCTCCTGTAATCCTAGGTATCCCATCCCATTCCAAAACTCCACTTCCATCTGACTTGTGATACAATGTACAAAAACAGTGTTCAAATCCTTTATAAATATCTTATTTGGTTTTGGAACTGTTAACCCTATGAACATATCACTGAACTTTTCACCCAGCATCTTAAACTCTCTTCACAATTGGACTCTTCATATTTTCACATCTACTAATTTTTTAAGTCCTGAAGATAAACTAAATAAATGATGGAACAAAAATCACACAGTCAACTCCACTCTTCTGGGTATTAACACCTGATTTCAATAAATTATAGGGCTATTATATTCCAAACTGTCTTCTTCAAAAGAGTGCTGATCTATGCAATTCATCACTGATTTTATAATGAGTGTCAGAAATTAAGTTGATAAACTATTTCGTATTACATGTAATACAAAAACTACCTATATACTTGCAAGTGCAGATAATATACTCAATGAGCATTTCAAAAAAGATTTTTGCATTCTAGAATGCAAAAGTAGCCTGTAAAAATTATGTGAAAATTTCACCCCAATCAAGTGAAATGAAAATTATCCATATGCATATTTGACTTGCATCTCAGTTCAGAAACACAGGTTAGGTCTCAAGACACACTGGGCCAAAAGTATCTGTAAAGAGATTTCAGTTTGCTGGTGAAGCCAACACAGCTCAGACACAGAAAGGCACCTTGCACACACAATGACAGTGTCAGACTTGCACAGAGAAGATAGCCACATGGTGAACTTTGATACCTCCTCAAAAAATGATTCACTGGGCAACTTTTAGCATTTGGCCAACAATTTTCCCGCTAGTCAAAATTTCCCAATCAGTACTGCCTAGTGAAGGGGGCACACAAAAGAGAAAGGTTAGATATCTGCCATGCTAATTACCTTTTTATGAACAGATTTACCCGTGTGTAGAACAGGAAAAACAAAATCTTTATAAATCACCTTTCAATACTGCTTTGAGATCTGCTGATAACTAGAGGAATGAGGGAAACTGAATCTCTAAGCAGTATGAAACAAGGATCACTTCAAAGTGAAACCAAACAAATGAACATAAAGGTTTGGGAGGCTGCTTGGTTTTTCTTCTCTTTCTCTAATGTTGGAGCTTTCAATACCCAATCAGCCAGTCATACCACTGCATTGTTTTATCACAAAGTGAAACAGGACAAATTAATCAAGACAGGACAGTGAGTGCACTTTATTTACATGCTATATCCTGTACATTTCTGTCCTTGGTTCAGACTGAAATCCAGCTCCAGCTGCAACAGCTTGCAGGCTGAAAAATCTTTTTGAAGCTGTGCCACACAGCGTTTCAGACCTGGAAGGTGCTGCAAGCAGGCACTTTCACTACATATCTCAAAACCCCATATATTGAAGTCTCACACATTAAACAGCACTCGAAATATATACCTGTCGCAGTTTAGTGGTATGCACCATCCAGTCTTTGGGCACCCATTTTTTTTTGTCCATAGAATTATCAGGATTTTAACTCACTCTTTTCTAGAGAGTGGAAGTAAAAAATATAATGTATTAGAAAGAGGATACTCCTAACTACAATGTAGAGACACACTGATAGTTCACTCTCAGGGATCTTAGGGTAATAGATTTTGAAAAATTGTTGGGCTTGGTATATAATAATATTTTGGGATATATCTAAATCTTTCTGAAATTTCTACTGCTGGCACAGCTGGAAACTCTACCATACTCATGGAAACTAAAGCAGTTCAGTAGGCAAAGTGATACAAATAAGTAAAACCCGCTAAATTTTTTAATTACTGTAATCAATTTCACATTCCACCAAGCTAAGTTAAGGTGTCTATAAAAGTTTTGCTAGTAACCGCAGAGAATGAACTGTACAACTACCTGGTTTCTTCAACACTTGTGGAAAATATGATTATCCCAAATGAGTTTTGAAAAAACAGTTTTTAGGACTTTTCATATATATATAATTTAAATACATATATATGTATAAGCACATGTGTGTGCAAACCTTAGTATAGATACCTACATGTACAGTCACGTTTAAGTAAAATCGTTAGGTTGTGTTTTCGGCCTTTTCTTCAAAGCCCATCAGCTAGAGCAGATGGAAGTATGAAACCATTTCTCTGCTCCGGTACCTAAGAGAGGACACCACAAGATGCAGGACAGAGCAGGTGTGGCAGGTGAGCAGCCTCAGGGAACAGATGCCTCAGCAAGAGAAGAGAGAGCTGAACTAAGGAGAGGAGAATGAGAATGGCAACAGCTTGGAAGAGCTCATTGACTCTCTACAAAACCTCAGGAACTTCTGCCTAGCATCTGCATTTGATAGGAAATATTGGCAAGCACTTCCTTCCAACAGACTACTTCAGATTAGAAAAGGGATATGAGAAATTGAAGAGTTAGATACATAAATTTATAGATATGTTTAAGATAATCCCATATAGAGTGATTATCTTTAATCCTAGAAAGACAGTGTTTTGCTTTACTTTTTCCCCTCAAGCCTGCACCTTTTATCATAATGAAATGCATAGTCAGCCTTTAGTGTTACCATGTAGTTAAACAAATGTTTTTTTCATTTTCTTATAAAATAGCCTCCCACCCATGTTTCCCTAAACAGTGGCCCATCAGCTGGATAATATGTACAAGCTGAGCAGGAAAGTCTCCTCTTGCCCCCATTAAAAGGTTCCTTTCCTTATTTCATTAGCCAGAACACATGGGGAATTAATAGGACTTCAAAAATAATGGAGTACATCTGAAAGGAATCCTGATTCCATAATATTCCCACATTCCACTATAACTCAGAGCATCTGATCAGCGTTTGGCATCATAGTTTTAGCACAGGCAAGTACAGAAGACCAGGGTGATCTTTCCTTATTCCTTTTACGCATATTCATAATTCCATTCAATGCTCTTTTTCTTCTATTTTTATTCTTCAAAATTCTTTGTATATGAAATATGAAGAACTCACAAATATGATTATCAAATTTATGGTGTATGCTTGCTACACAGCCCATTACAGTCTCACAGTTGTCTGCCCTGCAGTATGAAATATTTGCATAGAGTTTAAATGGGAGACATCTATACAAACTATAGTTAAAATATTATTAAGTTTATATGTTTTTCTATAACAACTAGTAAAAAAATAATTTTTTATTCCACTTTAGGGCAACATTTTACTACAATTAAATGAAAAGGCTTAGCTCTGATACCCCTTCGAAAAGAATCATGACCAAAAAGACATAATTTTAGGAAACATAACTGGAAGATGATAAAGAAAATCTCACTACTTCCTTATGAGGCAATATCCTAGCCAAATATATCTTGAAGAATAAATCTGAACATATTCCCTTCTGCAATTCTTTCATCTGTGTGCACAATTTATACAGGAGCTCTGAGAAAGAAAAGAATGAAGTGCCTGCCTTTAATCCTGAGGGGGTTTTATATGGTGTTGTTTTTGTTAGGTTTTTTTTAATTCATTATACTCTTCCTTCCCATCACTGGTGACCATCACTGCAGCACCGTACCTCCAGCTGTGAGCTTGAACATACAGCTCCCTGCAGCCAAAACAAGTGCTGCTTTTCTGATTTAGAACAAGCAACACTGGAAGGCAGGGGGAAAATCTGAAGCTTCCACTGCTTTTGAATTTCAGTGTCACCTCCATAATAAAGCATATGAAACAGCAACTGAGCCAATATGGCAAATTACAGGAATAGATGCAGCAATTAAGATTACAGAAAATTATCTGGTCTTTTAGCAGCAATTTAGTATTGTGCCACCTTCAGAGGGAAAACTCTTTAAATCGTATTTTACATGAAATATTTGATAAACTGTACGCTCTACTTTGTAAGGCTCTTCTGTTACAGAGAACAAGATGAAATGCTATGTACCTGACGTTACTTCTCTCAGAAAGGACTATCACATGAGAAGAGAGGAATTCTCTCATGCAGGAAATGCAGTGCACATTAGACACGGACAGACAGAAGGAATGAATGGAAAGAAGGAAGAAGAGTAAATATCAACAAGTAAAAGGACAGAGGATTGCTCTGGCAGTTGTGCAACAGTTACAGAAAAAGAATTTAAAAGGAAAGTGGTTTTTTTCTCCACATGAAGTCCACAGTACACATTTTATTATAGTGAGCACTGACTTAATTTTCCAAGATTCAGCCTGAGACAACAGCAGCTGACTACAAGCTCAGCAGAGAAATCTAAAATTAGTATTTTAAAAAGTCTTTTCATTCTCATAAAATTTGTACATTAAAACTGACATTTTAAAAGGTTACTTCTGTGGAGAGGAACCAGCAGCTATCAAAATCTAAAAACACCAATCAGATGTAAACGTGTTTCAAACTAAACTCCAGATAGCACAGACAAATCACCGTGCCAGACAGCGGCACAGAGCAGGCAAAAGCTTTGAGAAAAATTACAAATTAGGTAAATCTTCAAGTTATAGTATTATTGCATCAAAGCTGTGGTTTAGACATCCTAGTGCTAACTGCCAAACTGCTTGCATTACTCTATGTTGTTAGCCATAGTAAGTGGATTTCTGACTACTTCAAACAAATTATCAATTCCAATTGAGCAGGTTTGTGATGGAGCCAAAGAAAAAGGTTTTCTTTTAAAGGTTGCCTGTTCTATTTTTCTGCCTTACTATAAAATACACCTGATTCTGCATGGATTTTTATACACTTTAGGGTAAGCTATTAATTAGCATCTCCACAAGTGTATTAAAATTACATTTACCCCAGTCTTTTATATGTAAGTTTGTTTTTATCTATCACACACAGCTGTAAGTAGAAGAGACAAGTTAGTCCAAGGACATAATGTCTTTCAGGCTCTATAGCACTTAGCAGGTTACTGGGCCTCCAAGGCCTCACAGATTTAACCAAGACTTTTCACACAATCAGGTAAAGAGAGCTAGCCCAGTCAGCAGATGTCCCATTCAGATAACAAAGAGAATATTTTAGTGACAATGTGAGAAAACAACAGTAAAAATGGTAGAGAAACCCACTGAACCGTAGCACTCTTTTTTTTTATCTTTACAAAGAACCACTGACAGGAGTTTGACTATGACATTCACTGTAGTCTTCAACAAGGGGAAAGTCAGTCGTACAAGCTTTGTCATAAGAGATCCAAATAAACTGTTATAAGAATCAACTACATCAATTCTGGGCAATCTTCTATATTTTAGTTTCCTCTATGGATTTAGCATAAATTCATAGATAATCTCTTAAAACTATTACATGAAAGATTCTTGCCATGCATGTCATCACTGAACTGATCTACAACATCCTTAATGATACTATGATTCCATGTTGTACCTTTATTTTCACCTCAACATAGCAAAAGTATTTAGTCTCCTCGAGCCAGAGTTAGCAATATTAGAACTTTCAAATGAGAAATGGCTATTAGTATCCAAAATGGCTATACACAGCTGCAAATCAATTAAGAGGTGAAAGAACTGTGGTGTGAAGAAAGCCAGTTTTAGTGTTCATTAAGGTCACTTCAGTTCTTCACGCGGCTCTTCTTAGAGCCCATTACCTCAGCTAAATAGGCTCACCAAACCATAATAATAATAATGGAGATAACCCATCTGAAGAACCCAGTTTGGGGTGTGGTTTTGAATTTGAATCAGGGAAAAGATGACTACACACCCCATGTTCTTGCTCTTCTCTAAGTCCAAGTTTAAATAAAGAAGAATACGTTTCAGTTATCTTGGACCACATTTCAATGGCAAGGGAACTGTGAATGAAAGAAGTATACAAAGACGACTGTTAAACATTAAAGTATAGTATAATCACTGTATGAATTAGTCATAGCCAGTTTAGGCACTGTCCAACCCACTTTCCAACCATCTGCAACAAATGTGCTCCATTAAAACAGAACCATATGGAAAACAAGCTAGCAATTAACACAGCTTCTCTGCGTACCTCTAATACAGCACAGATTTCAAACTTTGAGTGAAACTGACTGCTGAATTACTTCCATATTGCTGCTGTTTAGACCTTGGCAACACATATTTATCCTCACTCACTACAGTATGTCATCCCAAGATACTGCTATATCATCAAAATAAGCATGAAAAAACCACCCACAACTAAGCCACTCATTGTGGTTTATAGCCTCTGTTAATAAAATATTTGCAGATCAAAGTATAACTGACTTTTTCAAAGATGCATAATACATTACTTACCAGTCAGTAACACAACTAATAGCTAACGCAAGGCAAATTGATTAATTTAATTGCTAATTGGTAATATCTTGTACTATGAAACAAAGCAGTTTCAGATTTGAGTAGCTTTCTCCCCTTCCAGATTTTCTGAAATGCTAGAGATGCTGCACTTAACACTTATCTTTCCCAATCCCAAAGGCACATGAAGAAATCCTAGTTCTAAAACTCAGGGCCTTTAGAAATGCTCAAGGATAGTAATATTTTGGGGGGTTTTTTTAATAAAATAAAAAAACTGGAATACTTCATAATTTTATCTGAGTGTGCAAGATCCAGAAAGTGAAGCTTACTATAAACAAAAAAATTGATTATAAGCAAATTTTTTTTTTACCTTAGTCAAAGTAAAGTACCAATGCTCAGTACATATTATGTGTCCTTTTCTACCCAGTCCATCAGAACCCTTCACTTTAAAAGCCTGGCTCTTTAATTCAACCTACAGATATTTGTTCTCTTATGCACAAACATTTCAGTCCACATGGTTTGGTCAAGGTGGTGAAGCCCCACAGAATCATGTAGTGTGGCAGAGGCCTCTGGAGGCCTCCAGCTCACAGCAGCTCAGGTTGTTCAGGTAAAGAAAACCTAAGTACTGTACTAGAAAAAAAATATATCTAAAATAATAGAAAACATACTGAATATTTAAAACATGACATTTCCAATGCAAAACAAGTTGCTTTAAAACATGTCAGATTAAAATTGGGGGATTTTATACTTTCTTTTTAATAACTGGTATTTATTTAATTAAACAAAAAAACATCATTCCAGTTCAAATTACCCATATTTCCTCAGTTATACAGGATGAAGTTAAAAAAACTAACTACAGGCATAATTTTGCTACAGACTTCCCAGTATTCCAAAGTGGAGTTACAGAAAAGATTCATTTCATTAAATACTACCTCAGCACCTACAGAATTTCAAAAGCACTGAAATTCTTGAAGCAGCCTTTCATGATTCTGAGGTCATTGTGGGCCACACTATTTCTAAAGACCCAAAGAAAACATGATGAGTGAAAGATTTAGAATAAGAATTTCCCACATTAGTTTAGTTCTGTCCACACAGAAATTTCTCCCCCATTAAGCAGAAAACAAGAAGAAACTATAAAACAAGCTCCACGTTTCTTTCTGGGTGCTTTTCATGCCTTCAAAGGTTTGAATACCAACAGAAGTAATACACTGTCCAAGCTTAATACATCGATGAAACAATATAACTTTGCTATTATTATATAGGTCCATAGCTTCTGCTTCATTTTGCCCTTAGAACTGTCGATTTTAATAGCTATATAGAAGACCATATGATGTTTGTTGATGGATTTTAAGTACCCACATTTCAAGTTGTGTAATTACACCCCAATTTTCATTTCTTCCAGAAAGGAAAGTTCTAGAAAAACTTGTCCTGAAGATGTCCTTGCACATACTATACACCCATAGGCTCAGGCACATTAACAGAAATAAAAGGATATAAAAATGCATCACTTTAAAATTCATGGTTTGGGGAGACATTATCAACAATACTTGAATACCTAATACAAGCAATAACTCATTTGTCTTAAAAATATGCCCATAGCATTTAAAAGAGTTGAGGTATCATTAAATGGGATTCTGATTAATGATATTTCGGTTTAATAAAAACGTTTCAATGACAGCCATATTAAACATCAGGTTGCAAATATTCCTTTAAATAAAGCATATGTGTATGTCAAAAAAACTGGCCTTCTGCCACTACATTTATTTTCTATATTCATTAAGCATAGCCAAAAAATCCAAAAATATTCAAATGACATTAGGACTGCAAAAAAATGCAATGCTTTAGAATTAACACCTAAAGCTCCTGCATCCCCCAGAAATTCTGACTAATTAAATTTCTAAGATGTTGTTATGTCCTGTTTTCCTCACAACCGTTTTATATATTTTCACCTGTTTCACTTCCCTTTTTGTTCAAGTAACAAAAAAAGCTTAACCTTCCTTGATTTACAGAAGGGAATAACAATATTTAATTAACATCACTTCATATGTGACAAATCTTAAATTCTGCTCAGTCAATAATGCCCTATGAAAGATTTCCTCCAATATTTTTAAAAGCTTTTTAAGAAAGCTCAGAACACTGTGTACTTAATTCAAAAGCACATGCCGAGTTAATTATGGTCTTATGCTTTGACCAAAAGCAGGATTTGTGGGATTTTCTTTTTCTTAAGTCAAAGGATTCAAAAGTAATTTATGAATGATACTGAAATAATGCACGAATTAGCTGCTAACATTGTTGTTAGTTTCAAGTGTTAATTTTTTTTTTTTTTTAATGTACTGGGAGGGTCAACATTAAAGTCATGCTGACTGGAAAACCTATTTATACTAAAAACTACATTAACTAAACAATCGTGTTATGTTACAGTCCTCCTACTTACTTTTGGGTTATTGCTCTTGACTAGGTTACTTGTTTGGGAGATTTCTGCACAATTTCTGCCAACTCAAATATAGACGTTTCCATAGCTAAACAAACACTGTAACAGTGTCACATATACTCTCCCTAGAGTTACTACTTCTTTTTGTACCTGATGTTTAATGCATGTTCCCATATCTGTGTGAGCAGCTACACTACAGGTGTATTCTATACACATTATCATGCTGTTGGTCTGTTTAAGCAGCTTGCTTTGCCATGACCTTGTTATTACTAACAAAGCAACTTGTTTTAACTGTGACCTTGTTACTACCAACACATTTCCAAAGGGGTCACAAATGATTCACGGCACATTCTCAGGTGGGTGGGTGTGTGTGTGTGTATGCACACACAAATGTAAAACGGCCACAATTTAGTAATATTTATTAAAAGCATTGCTATCTATTTCTCAGTTGGATTTTAAAGAGCATCCAATTTCCTGTAGATTATTGATTTAAAATGTGATCTCAGGCTCTAACTCACGTGGGATTTGCACCACTTCTCTCCCTCGCAGTAGCTGACAGGCAGAAAGGGCACTCAGGCTGAAGCAGCTTATGGAAAAAAGAGCCACGGACGGTTTTCTCTCCCCGACTTTCCCCTTGTCTTTGCTATATGTTCCTCAACAGCAGACTGACTCAGGCAGAGGCCAAGAAAGTCACATTGCAAGGCCTTTTCTAGCTCCAGATACATACTTATCCAATCCTAGCTTGGTTCAGGACCAAGCTGAATTTCCCTGAATTTCCCCTGCTATTCTAACAGTTTCTGTATTAAATTCTTTTTTATCCATAACAATAAATGCTAATAACCATAAGCATTCATCCAGTGTATTCTGACAATCATTTGTGTTAGGATAATTTTAATATGCCATAACATTATTTTGGCAAGATAAAGTTCTTTCAGAAACAGTGGAATTAGTTATTCTCTAAGAACAAGGTATATGGAAGATAATTATTCATAGGGTCTTGTCATAATATTATGAACCCTTGCCTAACACTTTTACATCCATTCTTCCTACTTTATACCTCTTGCCACAGTAACCAAACAAACTCCATATGACTGTTTAGTTATTATTTACAGCATGAGTGTGCTTTTAAATCAACAACACAAAATGTGAAGTCACTTCTGCACTATCCATTCAGCAAATAGATATGATCTAAAAGTAATGTATTCTGCAGCTCATATTTCTCCTGCACCATTTCAGAAGGGTTTTTTTGTTTGTCTTGTTTCAGTGGTTTTGAAAATGTCTTCAGCATATTCAATCACCAGTAAGGTCTGAGTTGCCAATGGTACAAATTCAGCAACAAATTTTTTGCTAAAAAGGTGCAGAAAAATAACACAGTATTATGATACAGATTTAAGGGAAAGGCCACGTCCATCCAGACTCAGGGAAGAGTATGGCTCAGTAACTGAAGGGGAACAATGAAAAAGCAGTGTAAATTTAGTGAGAGGTAAGTTTGGGACATCAAGCCTACGTGGTGAGAAAGGGCACTTGGTCATCCACAGGCAGGGACTGGGCAATACAAAGTTCCAGCAACTGCAGCAGAAGCCTGTTAAAAGCACTGTCAGACTGAGCATCACAGAAGCTGCAAGAATGGGGGAATTGAATCGCTCAGAACCAAGACAAAAATTAGCAAGAGTAATATATCATAAACACCAGTGTATCCACTTTTGTATCTTGCTTCAAGAGAATGAGCAGCTTGCCAAGTAGCAAGTAATGTTTCTACTTCCATCTGAATTTTGTAACTTTGTATGTAGACATTTTTATACTGAAAATGTGCAAAAAATGCATAGTTTTTCACAGACTAAAATGCCAGTATTACTTTAAATAATACTTTTAAAAAAAAAAAAAGCTGCAAGAACTGAAGTGATAGGAAAAATGATAGCTACTTGAAAAATTTTCTCAATGCTCCCTGAAAAAAACCCAAATAATTTTCTATTCAAATTTCCTACATTTTAGGTTCACTTCTTGCAACATCTGTCAATATAATGTAAGGATGGATTTAAAAGTAAGAGCATATTTAGAATTTATAACAGTGCTACAATTTCTAAAATACATATTTTTTTAACAAAAAAGACTCACAATCTTGGATGTGCTTGAAATGCTTCAAAGTGCTATTGGACTATTTTTGTCCAATTTTGTTTATAAATCCCCCATATCCATTTAAGAGATGAACCAAATCAAATAAAAAGACAAGAGGAATATATACCGTGGTAGAATAAGAAGGGAGATAATTTAAGAACAAGGAGGAATAAAGCAAGGGATAAGTGTATATCTATGTCTTAGAATATATCAGTTTTAAATCTGAGATTTTGGTAGTAATGTTTTGGATGCCTTAGTTCTATAATGTATACAAAGCATGTTTATAAACCTATACCATCAAAAGTATTAATCATTAAGGGAATATCAGAAGACCTTCGAGAATTTTCCCCCCTCGAGTACCTAGTAGAGAAAGACTGTTAATTGTCCTAAAATATTTGTGATGGTAACCCTCTCTTCTTTCACTCAGTAATCCCAGTCTTATGCTTGAATAGATGAAGGAGAAAAAGGCTTATTGATTATTCAGTCAGTGATGTCTTTTGGATAAACAGAAAAAAGGTTTGCCACAGAAAATATCTACAATGAACTCAAGATAATTAGGGGCAAAAAGCGACAAACAACTCTTCATTCATCTGTTAGAGAAGTTACTGCATTTCTAGCCCAGAAAAACCAATTATTCAGACCTTGCCTCCTCTATTTCCTACATTGCTTCCTTCTTCTGATGAACAAGAGAGCTTTCAACACAGATGTGGTAGTCTTGCTTTCTTTTCTGTTTTCTGCCCACAAGCAAATTTATTGCTCACGCCAGGTTGACAGCCTCCAAAACTGAAAAGGCTCCATTTATGCAGAGAACAGACACTCCACTGGCCACACTGGCCTCTTCACATTACCCCACCAATCTGCATTGACCCTGACCCAGAAGGAGCCAGTGTCAGGAGTGGGCAGATAGATCAAGGGTCATTTCCAATCCAAGCCTCATACAATCCCTGAATCTGCCAAAAAGCCACCAAGGAGTGCTGGTAACCATGGGCCCTGTGGACACCTTTGTGGATTTGAACCACCAATTAACACAATACAGAGAAAATAATTGTCAAACTGTAACAAATATATGCTATTATTTACTTGGTTGGGTTCAAATCAGAGACCTTTGGGATGACAGGTTCCATTTCTAATTAAATCTTTCCTTCGCAATTCAGTCCCAGGAGTGGGGAAAAAGACCAAAACCCTAACAAATTATCAAATCAGCATTTACTAGTAGAGGGAGACAAAAGGGCTAAAAACTGAAGGTCATGAGCCCAGACCAAACAGAAACACTTATTTTTGTGTGTAATACAATGCTGAACGCCTTACCATGAAGTGTAGTAGGAAGAGAATCACCCTTCAGAGACTAACTTTCAATTGCACCACATTCCCAAGCTAAGTTTTGTTGCTAAGCATCTGTTGCTCACTGTTGGAACTTAGTTTGCCTTTTTACATTTAATGACATGCACTTTTAGTGGAAACCAAAACATTTACTGCAGAATTCAAACTGAGGGGTCTCCTCACTAAAAGTGAACTCAGTTAAAGAGAGAGATTAGACCAGCTTTACCTAGAGGTATCAATGAAAAAAGCTAAGGCAGAAAGGACAATAGAGAAGTTGTTGCATATTGTTGGTCACTAAGACAACCAGTTTTTAAAAGAACTCTCATACATTACCACTTAAATAACCAGTTTTGTGCCTCTTCTAAGTTTCAAAGACAAGCAGTGGGACAGGCTGCCCAGGGAGGTTGTGCTGACCCTATCTTTGGAGGTTTGTCAAAGCCCACTTGGATAAAGCCCTGAGTAACCTGTCAGACTCACAGCTGACCCTGCTGTGACCAGAAGCTTGGACAAGAGACCTCAGACTTTCTGAGATCCCTTTCAACCTGAATTATCCTCTGATCTTCATCTTAAGGGAAATTTCACACAAATGTGACTAGAAAACATTACAATAGAGTGATGAACACTGAGCAGCCAAGGCACTAAATACTATCTGAATTACAAGGCTTTTTATTCTGAAGTTCTGCACAGAGTACTATGGATATTACCACTGTGACAGTGGACAGATTAAAAATAAATTTGTTTATAATATTCCTTACCATATTCTGTAGTCTTTAGTAAATAAGCTATTGCAGAACCATTAGTGTATAAAGCCTTGAAGTTGTGGTGAAGAAGTCGAGAATACAGGAGAGTACACTGAATGATGAGTAAGAGTTCCGAGTACACTGAATAATGAGTGGTGAATCCTGGTGTATAGACTGGAATCTGAACTAGGCTTTCAGGCAGCAACAGATGTTACAAGATTTCAGACAGCTGGCCACAGCTTCCACTGCCGTGCTTGCAGCAGCTACACACAGGCAAGCTGTGGAAATGAGATCTAGGTGGTATTGCAAGATCTCTCCGGTTCTGGGAAAAGAAGGAACCTTCATGTTCAGTTCCTTTTGGCATATGAAAAGGATACAGCAGTAACAATCCTTGAAACCAAGCCAATATCCCTCATATTGCATGTGACTGCTATCAACACATCAGCTCCGCTGAATCAGTAACACTCCTTTGAGGACTACTGCTTCAATATCCAGTTTGTGTTACCTTATGTTTTCTGCCCTTTACCTACTAATTTTTTGGGTAACAAAATATATCTCAGTGACTGGCTGACCAGAAACAACACCCAAGTTTTATGGGCCCATCCTTTTTTTTTTTTTTTAAGGAAGCCATACTCTCCTTCCATTTTGCTATTCAGGCACTCAGACCACCATCTTACATATTTTACCACTGGAGTTATTCACAAGATTGCCAGCCTTTTGGAAGTAATTTCTTCTTCCATTGCAGAGATCCACAGGGAGAACTTAGCCTTTATAGCGAAAACCCTAATGCCAAAATTTACTTTTTCAAATTAAAACTAGATCCAATAGTCAAACTATTTAGATTGCATTTTGAACATCCTCAAACGAAGTCTGCTGAGCAAGGATGCATGGAGTATTTATGACAATATATCACTAATAGGATCTCTTCAAGAAATTCAAACCTCTTCTGAATTGGTCAAAAGGAAATTTCAACTGTGCTTTAAAACCTCTCTTCATGAAAGTAATATGTGAGATTTCTTTCTTCTCATTCTGTATTCAGAGATTTCAATGTAAATAACTACTCAGAGTGAGAAGAACACATTCTTCAGTTAATTATTTATTACAGAAAGGACTTCATATAAAGAGTTTCAGACTGAGGTGTGGTCCAGTAATTCTAATCATTGCTCTAACACTGACTCCTTGTCTTGTTCGCAAAAACTAATCCCATGTGTAAAGAGAAGATTAATTTTTTACTTTAGCATTTGGTGGTGTTGCCATAAAATCAACCTTTCTTTTTCCTGTATGTTTCCTCTGACTCAATAACCAACTATACTTACAAGGCTTCTCAATAACTCTACCTTTGGTGTCTGTTGTAATATTTTAAGATATTAGAATGTCATATCTGTCCGTTTCATCTACTGCAACTGCTCCACTCAAATACAAATGACCTTCAACCTGATCTGATCTTCTCTAGTCTTAGCTGATACCCTTTGCTCACAGTTTTCCACCCCCTTTCAGGCAACCACTGTTGCCTTTCACCTTTCATAGACCTACTGTTTCTATCCATTCCCCTCTTTTGTCAGAAACTCAGATCCCAGTTCTTTACCTCTGGCTAAGCCTGATGGATCTCATGCCCTTATCACCTTAACTGACCTCTCCACAAACTCCACCACCCTTCTCCCTATAGTTAGGCAGTTAGCAAGGTTTTTAAGATAATTCTCCATTCCCATTTGTCAACAACATCTCTGAAAACTGTCCTTTCTTCTTTACATCTATGGCTGAAAAGCTGTAAATAGAGTTTTAACTATTCCAGAATCTTCCTCTTGGTGCCTTCTGTCAAATTCTGTTTCTTGGAATAGTTGAAATTTCTTTTATAATTCCATGCATCTGAATTCTGAAAGAACACTTAACAAAGACAACATCTGTGTATTACAAAGCTGGGACTCTTGAAGGACTTCACTTGGCAGTCCTGCACAAAATGAGCACACTAAAATAGAAATTCCCAAAGGCAATATATCAAAAGTCATAAATGCCCAGAATCACTTGTGCGAGTTTCAGCGCCTATACTGATAATTTGTTGCCTTCTCCTTGGCAAAAATCTACCTATGCCAAGTACATTATGGAATCCTAAATTTACAGCATATGCATTCTGGTTTCACTTAGAACTCAACAATGCAGTAGAAATGGAAGCAGGCATTGGACTGCCACAACGGAGGCCAGTATTTGAGTGGAAGATCACTTTCAGAGGAAGTTGGTTAAAATAATTTCTTCCCTGTAATTTCAGTTGAAAGTGCCAGCCACTGTCAGCACTGAAGACCTTACAGTAGCTGTCTCCAAACTGTAAATACGCCGCGACACCGAATCGTTAGTTCTGTGGTACCCACGTCCCCACGATAAAAATATGTGCATGAAAACTAACCATTGCTCCTTTCTCAGTTTGTATTTTGCTTCACAGTCACAGAGCACTAGAGGAAGCAGGAAACATTGTGCTAACATGACTATAGTATTGATGAATAAGAACTATAACCCCCAGGCTAAGCTGCCAAATAAGTAGTGAATTAATTTCTGTAAAGTACTCCAATATTACAAAGGTGTGTTGAAAGGTGTCTGCTCATGTTTCAAATTAAACGCACTGCTGGTCAGCATTAGCACCTCAGCTTTGAACAGCAGCCATTTGCCTATAACACTTCAGGGGCTGGGAAAAACGGATTTGCCGTTCACACTGGAATAATTAGAACATGTCAGGAAGAATTAATTTCCTCATTTTTCAAAAGGATACACAGAAATTACCATGTTATTATATGACAGGGTCCCTTGGAGAATTGTATTAAATTTAATTTCTAGCGCAGCCCACACAACAAATTAAAGTCATAAATAAGATGGAAAGAAGCGGGACGCAGAGCATATGTTTATGGCAATGAGTGAAGCCAAGGGACCAGAAACAACTATCTTCATTTCATTTTATTTAAATCAGCCAGACACTGTGTATCTGAATGACAGCACTTGTTAATGGTGCTGAGATTATAGGCTCCTTAATTTTAGGAAACAGAAGCAGTCACTCAGTATTTGAAATGGGGTTTTTTTCTACAATACAGATATTAGTTTTAAGTTGCTCCCTTTCAAGGCAGCTTCTGACGGCCCTGCAGCCATGTGCGATTTCATAACACAAAATGCACTTGTATTTGTAACTGTTTTCTTTGGTCTTAGTAATGGAGAGACAATATATAGGGGGAAAAAAAAAAAAAAAAGGAAAAAGCGACTGGTAATCGAGAGAACTAAATCTTTGGGTCAGCAGAATATTCCCAGAGTAAGAAAGGTGATGGGAATAGCCAGTTACCACCGTGATTTTATTTGCTGTTTAACTGCCAGCATCTAACATAATTTTCTACTTTCACCTAAGCCAAAATGTTTTAATAGTACAAAAGAAAAGAAAAGAAAAAATCAGAGCAATATTACTGATTGTTAATACTCCAATCACACAAACTCCAGAGCAAAACATTCCTCTCCTAACACACCTCAAATTCCCAGGTCTCTCTTCAGACCTGGGGAGTCCTATGAAGTACTTTTGTCCCTTTAGTAAAGAACTGGCACTCACTGCAGGATTTGTGAAAGTGGTCATTTTATACAACTCTGAAGTCAACCGAACTGCATTTAATAACATTTATAAAAATTTAATAAAGGTTTATAAAATATTAACCATACTTTAACTTATTTTAATACCTCCTTCTATATTATTCTTTGTACATTTCAATTTTTAATTGTTGTGAAACTCATGAACTAAGATGTTAAAATCAGGTAGAATTACACTGAACATCCCCTCCCGTCTCTATGCATCTGTAGCAAGTAAGAAGGCTTCTTGTTCAAGCTTCTGTACATACAAAAGCATGACAAAGTCAGAGAAATACAGGATTTGATAGCATTAAATTCTGGAATACAAGTTGGTGTAATTATTGCTCATCTGTACTGTGAAACTGAAGCCTAACCCAGTTTTGTATGAAATAATCTTCGTTTAAACCCCAAAAGATTTTTCAGAAACACTCACTGTATTTCCCTTAACAGGAAACAAGTTATTCTACAATTATCAGAAATTAGAGTTGTAATAACAGGTGATAAGGAAAGTTAACAGAAAAATTAAAGATGACAAAAGCAATTGGTATAAGAAGATAAACAAAAGTTAATTTCTGGACAAGACATTACCCTTTTCTTGTTTATACCTGTAAAGTTTCTTTTTCATATAGGCAAAAAACCCTCAGAGAAATCCTTTGAATACATTAACTGGTGCACTACAAACTGCCAATATCCAGTTTGCAACCATTTTATCATGCTTGTTAGCTCAACATAATCTTTAAAGAAAAGGGAGTTTGCACACTTTAAGAAATAGCTGTCGTGGATCTGAACACTCCCCTGGGTGTAACAAACTTTAAATAATTTGTGAATCAATTAACTGGCAACTCTCTACATAACACAGATTTCACACTCCCAGGTCACTGCATTATCAGCTTGATACAAATCATAACATTTTGGAGAAAAGTTCATAATTGAAATCATTAATTAATTTAACAGGAGCTTTTAGTAATGCATAGCATTACACAGCTGTAAAGGAGTAGAGATCAATTAGTTATTTCTCTGACAAATTTCTCTACTTGGTAGAAAACTTTTCAGTTTGTGAAGCATATTACTTTCACAGCCTTTTATAATTATTTTAAATTCAAAATGCTCAATATTATTATATTCAATTTTAATGCAAGAAGAAAAACTCAGGTACTGTGAGGAAGAATCAACTATGACTTTGCAACACCAGTTATTATGTAGTAACCTGCATTCCTTTGGACTTAGCAAACAATAAAAATAATTATATTTAAAAAAAGATCAAATGTTTTATAGAAAAACCAACATAACCAGAACCTCAAACTATTGAATATGCTTACTTCTAACTTAGCTAATAAGTAATATGTAACAAAGCTGCAGCACTTACATGAGAAATGCATCAGCTTTACAGTATGAAAAGCATTTGCAAAATGGGGAAACTTTCAAGAGAATCAGCTTGGTGACAGCAGAAGTACTACTACCTCTCCATAGAATACCTTTACAATTGTGAAAGACTAATACAGAATCATGAAAAAGATTACAATAACGGAAAACACATTCTGCAGTGAGGCAGCCAAGTGGCTTACTCCATCAAATTTGATGAAGGGGGGGGAAAAAAAAAAAGGTCTTCAGATCAGAAACTAGTAGTATGCACACAGGAAAGAAAATATGATAACAGAGTATTTTTAACCATACAGACAACCATGGTTGTAAACTTGGATTAAACCAATTCAAACTAGAATTATGGCACACAGCTTAATAAGTGAGATAAATTAAATACTAAAACAAAATAACAAAAGACTCTGGTACATCTGCTGTCACTGTAAATTTTTCCAGTCAATCCCACAAAGATATATCCCTCTAGTCTAGCCATAGCTGAGGGACTTTAGGGACAGTTCTATGCCTGCATTATGCAAGTCACACTAAATAATTACTACCAACCCTATAGTCTTAAAATTATCAACCTATTAAAGCTGGAGTTTTTCAAACATGCATGTGGACTTTCAACACTGGACTTTATTGCAAGCACTAAGGGAGACACTGCAATTAATCTCTGGCCCATATTCAGATACTCAAAGCTACTATGATTAGGTTTTCCTGAAGGATGAACTTCTAAACCTCTAAAAGTCCACAGTTTGTAATAAACAGAGACTGATTTAACATAGTAATCAGTCTGGATGATTTTGATCTAAATTTATTATCAGTGCACAAGGATTAAATATTTTCAGTCCTCTAACTTTTACCTACATTGTCCATATAGAAAGTAAACTTAGTGGCAGACACCTTCAGCTCAGGGGAGCTCTACTTTTAGTGCTCTACATACAGCAATATAAATAAAATAGGAAGAAGAGCAAACCAATAATGCCCATTCCAGTAATTTCCAACACCTCTGAGGAAACCACTTAGCAGTTCTTCATTCTTATGTTATACCAGTAAAGTGGACGTTTAATGTACGTTTACTGATATGGAATCTAAGACAAGATGCGTTAAATGACACATGAAAGGCAACATGGGGCTAATCTCAAAGTCCTGCTTCCAAGTCTGCTGAATCAAATTTTGCCCATGTTGCAATTCAATATTGTCATATAGATGTTTCCAAGCACTACCAACAGGATATCTGATTTTAATCAGTATAGTAAGTAGTATTTTTAAAACAAAAGATAAGAAATATTCTTTGTAGTAAGTGAAACCAATTTTCAAAAATATTACTTCACCTCCAGTAAGTTTGACAAATGCCACAAATTATGTTTCAGAATTTAGAACCATTAGTTTCTAACTCATGATCCTATAAACAAAGTCAAACTCCCCTTCTTCAATCATCATAGGGACTTCCTTTATCCTAAACACATTAAATTAAAATGAAGTATTTTCAGAACAGTAAGGAGTAATTAGATATTAATAAATAAATTTTTTTAAAAAATTGGGAATTATAGTTAAAAATAAATAAATTAGGTTTTGTAGTTTTCTTCAGTTTAAGCTACCATAATTAAGAACTCATTTTAAGTTTTCACATTTAGGATCTGAAATCAGATCCTAAAACTATGTTTTCAAATCATGTGTACACATTTATACCTTTTGTTTTCATTGGACAAGTTTTCAAACTATTCAGCAGACCATAGGGTATCAATTACTTAAGAGCAATTACTCAGCAGTCCTAGTTATTTAACCTTCATCATCTTCCTCCTTTTCTTTTTATCAATAAATTACTTTCCAAACATACCACCTAACAGGCTCCGAAGGAGAATAGGGAGTAGAAAATATTATGTGAATCAGATACCCTTTTGGTGATTCATGTGGAATAGTAATGTTGTGAATCCATTGCTAAATACTCATCAGATCATCTCTTAGGACCCTATTAGAAACATTAAGTATATATTTGAACGTGAGGTTTTCTATTTTGAACATATTTGAACATGAGTAACTCTATTTTGATCTGACTCAAAACCATCTCTATGCAGCCTTATGATATATTTTCAAATCCAAGGAAAAGTGAGCTGTCCTTATACTTACTGTTTTGGGAAAACCTAGACTGCTCTTTCCTGACAACAACAGTGAGCACTGCTTCTTGCCTAATCATCTCTGGAGAGAATTAAGGAACTTGAAGCCTAAAGATAAGCAGACATTGATGGGGAACTCAACCACCTTGGAAACTAATGTGCTATGCAACAAGAATTCTTGCCAACTCAGACAAGTCTCTGAAAAATCTAAAGTACAAGTACAGTCTCAACCAAACTACAACCTTCAGAGACAAAAGATCAGGTATTGAGGTATTTGAACTTGAATGTTGGCTCCCTCCTTAGCTCACGGTCCACAGCTGAGAAGGAAAAATAACATGAAGAAATGGTTCACTATGCTTTACAATTAATGCACTGATTGGCTGTGTAAGTGTCCAGATGTTCCAGCTCCTGTAAGTATGAGCACGGGTCCAAATTAAATAGCTGAACTGCCAGAGACATTGGGAAGACCTAGTACTGTCAAAGCTGAAGAGGAATCTCTCACATACCACCCTCCCTCTCTCTTTGCTGCTTGGAGCCCCTACCATAGATTTTCCCTTGGACATCTTCCCTCTCTTGACAGATGAGAAATTTAGCTGTATTGCAACAGCCTTAAGGGCCTGAGAGATGACACTTCCCATTCCAGTATGGATCACAAATGTTTGCCAACTTTTTCTTGAGAAACCAATAGCAATTTTTTAAATGCACTTAACATATATCTTATTCAGTTAACTCACTATCCTCAGATACTTTACCATTAGAAGAACTGACATGGTCTTTCACATACAGTCTCCTACAGGTTTGAGAGTTGTCATAAAGCTTCAGGGATTACTGTTTCCCATTCACTACACTCAGCTCTAAATCAGCTGTGCTAATACCAATTTTTATAGTCTGAGGCACTTCTGTTGATGGGGTAAAAGGAAATTCTTACAGCATAAGAACTTTGGCCTTTTCCCTCTGTGAACTGAAATGTAGAAAAAAATTCTTCAAAAAACATCTACAGAACTTCTCAGAGACGAGATCTGTCTTAAGTTACTACAAACAATATCTACAAAGATGCTACTAAGGCGTTTTCTCCTTTGCTATGAATAGTGTATTTCACTCTCTAACCCTAAAACTCTCAAACTTTGAATAGGAGAGTATAAAGAACAATGACATTTGCGCTCACCTGAGACCCAGTTTTCATTTGTGGATCTCAAAGAATTTCTTAAAGATGAATCAGCATTGCCTTTATGGCAAAAACCAAGCCCAGAGGGCTGATCTGACCAACACGCAAGAGAAAACAAGAGAACACCAAGGCAACTAATTGGATATCTGAACTAGAAGCATAAATTCTCTGACAAACAATGGCAATAGTGGAAAGCAATTCTTCACTTGCACACCTGGAGTTGCCTGCTGGGGGAGGAGGGGGAGGTTGCAGAGTCTATATAGCAATGCTAGTTCAGACACTTTACAGCCCTAAAGTGACACCATGTCTTCCTTACTCCCATCATGGCCTTTGAATCTTTCCTGAGGATCAAAGTGGTACTTCATGATAGTTTAGAGAAATGGGTTGAGAGATGCTGGGAGGAGGGAGTTTTTTGGTAATTTGTTGTTGTTACATTGATTTGATTTTAAATAGATCAATTTGTGAGTTTTATTATTTTAGAGTAGTGTTTACTATCTGTCTTGCATCAGGTGCCAAGTAGAGAATATATTTTATAACTGAAAATAAAACAATAAAATATTTAAATCCAGAAATTACTACTGGGCCTTAATCTTATCTAATAAAAAAAGTTCCTCCCACAAGTTCTTGTGTCTTCTTTCTTTTCTCTATTTTACTTTTATCTCACACTGTGTTACATTTCTTTTAATATCTCCAGCACCAATGAACCTTCACAATCTTATTTTTTAAAAGACTGCTTTCTTTTAGCATTATATAAGTTAATGTATAGGCCAGCCTATCAACCACTCTCAGCCTTTTGGGTCTGAAATTTGTCCTATGGAAAAGATTTAGACCAAGCTGGCTCCCTCACTTACAAAGTGAGGATGATATGAAGGACATGATATAACTCAGAATGCAATTTCCACTTCAAAAATACACGTTATCATTTGGCACATTTCTTAAAGGCACAACAAAAAAATCTGTGTCATAGAAAACAGGCTCTCAGTTACCACAAAACCCAGAAATAAAGGAATAAAAACCACAGTGGATACATTTGGTTAATTAAAAGTCAAGATTATTTTAAAGGTAATGCCTTCCCTTATTTGTTACAAAGTACCCTTTTGATACCATGGAGATGAAAGGACAATTTTAACAAGGACAGCTCAGAAAGAAACACCTAGTGCTATATGGCTATTTTATTCACAGAATTAAACAGCCAGTTGTCCAAGCAGTAAGAATACCAGCAACACAGAACGTATCAGTAAACTGAAGATCATAATTTGCATTCATTTTCAATTCCTAAGAAAAATAACCAGTGAAAACTCTCAAGGCATTCATCTGGTTGGTGAAGAACAGCAGTATATGAACCCTGTTGACCTGTCATTGAGCACCAAATTCCTTGTTTTGCTTGGATTCCACCACAGATATCCTCAGGGCATGAAAACCAAACCCTAAACACCACATACACTTACCAATGTGTTTCAGACCTCCCAAGGTCATACTGATTATTAAAAGTTTGTTAATTACCACAGCATAATTCAATAATTAACAGATAATTCACTGGTATGAGGTATTAGGGTCCCACTACTCAGTAGGCTGCTTATAAAATACCACCCTCTTTCTCTTCAAGAGACTTTTAAATCTACCATGGATTGTTGAAAAGTCTGTCAAACTGAGTTTTAAGTGAAAATATAGGTTCTGAAGTGCAAAGACTTCTTTTACTTCAGAGAAGAGCCTATTTTCAAAAAAATAAATTATATTAAAAAGTTTACTATTGTTACAAAATTGACTTGAAATTTTTAGGTGAAGTCCAGGCTATTTTTTCCGATGATGGGTTTTCTCCTCTCCTCTTTTTATAACTCCTTGTTTTATTTTGGGGGTTGTGAGGGGGTTTTTATTATTTTATTCCTATATTTTATAGGCACGTGTAAAATTATAGATGTAATTATCTATAATACTAAGAATTCTATTAATGCTTTAGTTTTCATGGGATCAAAGTATTCTTTGGCACAATGGCAGGGTTTTATTTGTCATGTTAAGTTTCTTCAAAACACAGGCCTGATTGTGAATCAAGCAATGGCTCTTGCATTAAATTATTCAGTATATCAACTTTGTAGTGTTGCTACTCCAAAATGCTGGTACAAAACTCACAGAAATATTTTCCTGGACTTTTCAAGATTTCTTTCCTTCCAAAGTAGCCACATCACTGCGACTAATGATGTCCTCAATGGTAAATAGCCAGTGTTTTAAAAGTTTACAGCTCTCTATGGTTTCTTTTCATCAGACATAGCCTCTGAAGCAAACTTGAGGGTTGTCACATGTTCCTTCAAAAGGAATTATCTGTTTCAGAACTCCCAGAGCATTAGGTAGATGTCTCTGGAGGTTCCTTTACACAACTAAAGATAATGAAATACAGTATCTTTCTTTTTTTACTGTCTTTGTGTAAATTTTGTGCTTTTCAATCACTGAAATGTAATAAAGCCTGATTTGACAGTACTAAGAATTCTCCTGTTTAATGTCTAGGAAATTGCAGGAAGTTTATAATTTCCTCTGATAATCGGCTGTATTTCCCTTCTCGGGACATCCTGCAGAATGTGATGTTCACAAGCTGCATTTTGTGATGCAAGAATTAGTCTTACACTAAACTATGTGCTAAAAAAACACCTACTGCTCAAATACAATGCCTCAAGAACCTCAGGACTCTTCCTTTGTCTTATGTCATTACTCATTTATGTGGATCCTTTGCAACATGAGCATCTTCAACAACTGTGAATTAATGGATACATATACACTAAATAAGAGACCAGGACAAGCTGTAGTACACTACTACTACCGCACTTGCATTTTGGTCCAAGTGACCAATTTCAGGCATTAAAATCTCACAAGTTCACATAATGGTGAACTTAAGATATGTTTTTTTCATGACAGACACAGAAGTTTCACATCCCACAAGGAATGAAACTGAAGAACAGTTTGGGGTACTTCAAGAAAATGTCATTAATTCAAATTAATATTTTGACACAAGCAAAAGAGTCACATTCACATTTTGGTAAAATAGGGAA
>NW_016690181.1:14922406-14975647 GCF_001604755.1 Lepidothrix coronata | reverse complement strand
ATATAAGAAAATTTAAAAAAAAAAAAAAAAAAAAGAAGAAATGAGTCATCATCTTGGGTTATCCACAAGAAAAAATTATCTACTTGAACACAGGTAACGATGGTTCAAACTATGGACACAGCAACAGGTTGCAAGACTGCTGAAAACCCTCCATCTACACACACTGAAATATTTACGGTTAAGCATTGATAACACTCTCTAACTTAGGAGCAATTACAGAAAAATTGAACTTGTTATTTTTCAGTTTACTGAACTGAGTCTTTTTTTTTTATCTTGAAACTTGACCACAGATGTTTCAAAAGACATTTTGCAGACAAAAATGAGCCAAGTAACACATGTGAAGGATTCATTACGGTCTATAGAGTAAATAAGTCGGAATAAATGTTTACATGGAGTAAGGCCTAGAAAAAGCTCATATTTCCTTGTTTCTATGTGTTTTAGTCAGACCCTAAATGTAATCTGTACATAGTTTTTTTGTGGTTTCATAAAATGTTGTTAAACTGTCCAGCCTAGTGATAGGTTTAGGATGCTGCAAAAGGTTTACTGTTCTCAAACTCCTAGTGCTCTAGAAACAAACAATCAGTTCCATCTGCAAAAGGTGGCTGAATAAAAATAAAAACTAAACTGTAGCAGAAAGGAGCACGTAGACAGCAGGGGGAAAGGATCAACTGCCACAATTTATTGCTATAGTATAAATGGTGCGGCAACTTTAACATGGCAGGGCACTTACAGCAACATTATTCTTATTAGAGCACTGCACTGTCAGAGAAAACAAGAGTTCATTCACAGACATTAAATAGAGAAGAAAAAAAAAATGTGGGGAAGTGATTTGTACTTCATGGGAAAACGGTATATCCTCCCCTTTCCTGTTTTGATCCATACTGGAACATACCAGACAACTATTGAATGTGGTCCACTGTTCAAATGCAAGATTAACTGAGACGCTCCATGGCAAGCAAATAAATTTGTTTCCAGTGAAATAATTATTCTTATGGAATGTCATCCTCTCTCACAGTATAGGAAGACAGGTGATGACATTCAGTATAATGTGATTTTTATTCCCATTTTCTTGACATGAAGAGATTTGTAATTTACTCAGTTCCTTTGAAATACATGCTCATGCTCTGAGGTCATGTCTTTTTTTTAATTTTTTTTAGAATGCCATCCCCGACTACATAATAGTTAAGTGACTAGGAAAAGTGGGAATATTGTCTTCCATTCAACGTAATCCTGCCTAAGTATATCAAAGAGCAGCTATTCATGTAATGTGCCCAGCAATATTGCAGGCTTTGTTTCTGTATTTTAAAAAGCTAATCTTACCTACATTTGAGCTACTTAGACATATCTATAGCAAGTTACTATGTGACAAGTGTTCCAAATATGACAAGAGCTATTATCTATAAAGAAAAAACAGAATCTATAACTCTTTGTACCATCTAATATTCTTTAGCATTTCAAGTAATTAGCAGCTTATTCCAAAAACATTTGAATAGTTAACAGATTTGATACCTATGGTTAATCCTCATTAAAATTACGATTACATGATATAATTACATGTAAATAAGAAAAATGAATTCAATATAACTCTTACCCTTTTCAATGTTGGGCACTATGTTGGGAATCATACAGTATGTACAATTAGATTTATACTGCCAAGCTAAAAATATTGGTGAAGATCTAAAAATGACGAACAGTGCCTTTTAAATTAATGTCTTATTAGTTGAGTGAAGTACACTGACAAAGAATAATTTATGCTTATTCAAACTGCTCTCGACATCTTCAGGTGTTTCCAAATGAGCTCACAGAAGAGTGATTAAATGCATCTGATAACAAGCCACACATTGCTGAAATTACTTACCGCCTCATTTTATGATTAATTAAACATGTAGATTAAAGTTGCAAAAGAATTTAGATTAATGAGCAAGTTAAGTCTTGCTGATATAAGTGAATTGGGAATTGGATGCTCTGTGGAACTTTATAAACATGCATTTTATAATGAGTAAGACAAGGCTACATGTTGAATCCTGGCCACAAGGGCCTTTGACGATGCAGTCTTTTTTAACATGGTTTGACAGCTTTCAAATAACATTCTACTATAGACTTTAAACTTTGTGCATTGCTGTAAAACATGAGACTACATAACTCACGTATTAGGAGTACGATTATTTCAAAGCTCTCCAAGGTAATGACCCCCTGTAGCAGCAGCTGTTCAGAAAAATTACAAGCTCGATTGTTATTTTAATCAGAGAGAATTTCGTAGTTAAAAGCAGTTATGCAACTAGTAAAATTATATGACACTCCATCAGTAGCCTTATAGCATCCTTCATAGTCCTATTCCTTCCAATTCCCCCACCCAAAAACCTTGATTGTCTTAGTAAAGCAGGATGATCAGTAAATCATGAGAAATTCAAAGCCATTTATTAAGTCCGCTTTCTGTACAAGGCAAGGTAACATTTAAATTTATGATTATTCTTATCAGCTCCAAGAGTGTGTCAAAATATCTGCTAGGTTTTTCAAGTGTTCATTTTTCCTCTTAAGACCATCTATGCATCATCCACCTAGCTTAGTCTGCATCAGAAAGCCAAGCTGGACTCTATGATTTTGCAGGGCAAAAGAAAATCAGATCACTCATCCAGATGTTCTGTGCTTTGTGCAGGATGCTGAAACTGAAACTAATGAACTATCCGTATGCTTATGTCATTTGTAGAACTTTCATAATCTGCTGCATAGTGACTCCTGTGGACTCACCTGAGGTGGCTGGCTACTTTTAAACCACTTGGTTCTTATTTTTAAAATTTAGATAAGGATCCGTTTCCTTGTTCTGGCTGTGTCCTTTCAATTCTTACACCAAAACCTCAAAATATGAAAGGTCTATCCAATAAAAATCAAGGAAAACAAGAACCAAAAAAGTCCACACAACACGAGTTGCTCATGATAGGTATTAACCTCAGGTCACTAATATATGTTCATCTTTTCTGAGCGTGTGTCAACAGAAGTACAATGCCTTAATTTAGAGTTCTATAGCAGAGCATATGCTTTGAATAGTTGACTTCTTACTGATTCACTATAACACTTTAGCATAAGTTAATTATCAAACTTCAGTTAGGCTGATGCACATAAGCATATCATTTAGAAGACCAAGACTGCCAATTCCTTCTTATTCTGTGCAGAGTCATGCTCCAGGATAGTATACCCTGCTTTAGGACTACAAGCCTCATTTGATTTATTAAAGATGAAACTCAATATGTCATTTAGGGCCAGACCTGCCTTGCATCCATAAAATCGGTCTTCCTGTTCTGTTTTCTAATTGCATTTAAGCTTTTCATATACAACTACTTGAGTGATATGTTTGAAAGTATCTTTATTTTAGAAAAAACAGACAAACTTGGCTATGCAATGTGACAATCAATTCTTAGAACAGTTCCTCTTATTTGCTAACCAGCTCTACCTATGTATTTTAGTGTTGTCTGCCAAGCTCTCTGGCCTTCCTTCAAAAGATACTCCTCATTTCATTAACCATGCTCTGGCTTTGTAATTTAGCAGATTGCAGTGGTGTAAAGGCATAAAGTTACTAAAATGTAGTAAACGTTATTTGTACATAACTGAACTGTGAAGAAGGAATAGTTTTTTGGTGTTTTACACTCAACTTCCAAAATGCTAGGATATGCGTGCTCCCCTGTTCCAGTCTGGGTCAATTACATATTGCTCTGAACACACTCCTGATGTAAAAATGTCCGTATACTGCAGAACAAACTAGAAGTAACAAAGTATGAACTAAAACAAGTTTTCTTCACATCCTGGAAGTACGCACGATAAAATGTTTCATTTTCTTCAAGAAGTCAAAAAATAAATTCAGTCAAATAAAATGGCTTTGCTTGAGTCAATAAATGCAAGTCAATGGCAAATCCATGGCAGTGGCACAAGGTAGGTGGTAGGTGTTTTCCCATCTTTGATATTCAATGAAAAAAATATCACAGTAGGTCAATATTTAATAGCAGATGGCAAACACATATCTGATGTTCTTACTTATTAGAATATTTTCTAAACACAATGAATTTCATTATCCAGTTCACTTTTTCAATGTATTTTTTGTGCTTCTCTGTCATACGCATTCATTCTACTGAAAGAGACTTAGTGTTTAGGTGCGATAGTACAGAGTAGCACATAAAATTGTCAGAAACTAATATCCCAAAGGTTTTAAGAGCACACCACAGGACATGACAAACAAACAGGTGGCAGCTTGCCACCCAGCTCAGAGTTTAAAGTAACAACCTATCAAAAAGGTAATTCTTCATCTTTCAAAAATGGAAGAATATATTAGTTTTCCCTAACTTTATTATCTTCCAGAACACTTTTGTTCCCTTCCCATAAGGGAAGGACTTATTACCAAGGGCTTACTACCAAGGATTACATTTCCTGGATTCAGATATTTGCTCAGAGGGTGAGGCAGCTCCACCCCTCTCCCTGTCACCATAGCACACTGAAGCTGTACTCAAAACAGTTAAAAGGAGGAAATCGAATCATTGCACAAATGGATTTTTAAAGAGCCATCTGATCTTTACTGAAGCACTGGGCTTCAGAAAGACTACACAAAAAGTACAGTTAGCTGATTAAACATTTAATTAGGCAGCTAGCAAAGCTCTGTTCATCCTGTTTTCAACAGAAATTGTAAAGAATTTTAAAAGATCCTAAAGAAAAATTTCGAATGTATCAACAAACAAAAATAGTCACTCGAGTTTTAAAACAAGTGACTTGGACACTTAGAAATATCACTATTATAAACTTGCAGAAGGATTTAGACTCCTGAATTAAACAGAGTGGAATTTTTCAGATACTCCAGCATTCCACAAACAAACTTACAGCTACCGTGCCATCTTCAAACTTTTGCCAAACCAAAAGTAAAACTCTGACAGAAATCTGCTGAGATTTCTGGTAGAAATTGCTGGTCACAGAGAGTCCTGGCAGGGTCTATTGTCAAGTTTGTCTGAAGCAGGTATCTGAATCCTAGATATGCACAGTGAAACTGGTATTTTGAAATTGAAACTGTGGTTATTAAGTCTTCAAATACTTTAGAAGTGCTCTGGAATAATATACTTCTGTGGTCAAAAGCTGAGACCCCTTTTAACTGTGCAGCTACTTCTACCCTGTAAGCAGGTTACTAAGACACAAAAATTAAAGCATGCACATGAAGCGCAAAGATATACAAGAACTATAACAAATATTTTTCCCTGGAGATTTGCCAGTGGAAAATGTAGCTAACTTGTCCGTTTCTTCAAGAGCATGTCCAGCAAATCCCATCTACTGTAGAATGATGTGTTTTCGCAGACAGAAAAGGAGATCACTTCAAAGCTATCAGTCAGAGCTGACTACAGAGAAGAATCCTCCTACTCAGCTGTTCTCCAAAATCAGATCTTTCCAAGATGTAAATATGAACAAAGCATTAACTAGAGAATTAATGAAAATAACTCTGATTTATAGTCCATATCTGATTTACACACATACCTTCTATTGTAAGAAAACAAGCATCGAGAATTATTACCCTTTCCGTTGTTTTCCTACCTCAGTAATTGCACAGAAGCATTGCTAAAGGTTGTACCAGAGAACATTCTGGCTTCCTGACTTTTGTGCATCCAATACCACTTGACAGAACAAATCAAAGATGCAAAACAGTTTTAAATTAATTGCCTCTGTAGTGGGTTTCTGTAGCTAGACAACTTCACACTAATATAGAATAAGAGAAGAAACCTTAGCTGGAAGGAATTAAGGAATGGCCTTTTAAGTCATCCTCATACTAACGCATGGAACGTATAAAAAATAAAATTCTTCTGCTGGCAGAGCTGGTTTTCATTCAGGATTGATGGAAGCAATGTCAACACAGGAATAAGTCCAGTCCATACCACTAAAACATGGACAGAAATACGTGCATGTGCCATTAGCACGTGGAGACAAATAGTCCAAAGAATGCTCAGATGATATTTGACATTATTAGCTCATGACAACAGACTGCGTTATATTTAAAGATAAGAAGCAGGATGACATGTCTAAGCTTCCAGAACTCTTCACGTTACTTTCTCACTTAGCTTCTAATATCCATCTGAAATTAACCTTAAGCATCTCCCCGCGTAAGTATAAAAACAGGAAAAAGAAGGAGTATCTGCATATTCTACCCCATGACACCACTAACATTTTACAATTTTGTGAGATGGAAAGGGTGACTACACAAAAGTCACTTTAATATAGTTTAGAGGTATAAAGCAAAATTTAGACTAGGCAAATTAAACTAATTCTACTTGTACTGGTAATACCAAACTGCACCACAGCAGCTGCCTGTTTGTCCAATACAGATGTATCCTGATAAGAAAGAAAAACAAAAACAACAAAAAAAAAAAACAACCAATAACCTCCACCAAACAAAGAAAAAAAGAATAAAAAAGAAACTAACTTGTAACGTCTGCATCTTTGACCAGCATCAAAATAAGATACAAGAGAGGATTCTCAAAACCCTATATATGAGTTTCCATTCCTGACTGGGAACTGTGAGTAAAACTATCATTTCCCTCCTTCTTTTAAAGTTAACATTGTTCCAAAGTAATAAAAATTTTTGGAAGATACTCAGATATCATGGTGAAGATGGCAACAGTAGGTACCCAAAGATAGTTAACAAGAAAGTTAAATAGCTTATGGTCTGTTACATTAGTGCTTTTCAGAGAGTCATCTCACACAGAAAAAATTACAAGGTGGAGGTGTGAGGGGAAAAAAAAAAAAAACAAATTCCATGGGGAAAAGAAAATTTGTTGTTTCATTTTCCTCCACAAATCAACATTTTGAAATAACACTCAACTTTAGAGCTCCCTATTTTGTCTTGCAAACTGAGTATTACTCATATTTATCAGAAATCTATCAGGTAAATGTGAGATATATTCAACAGAGAGCAACAGAGAAAGATGTTTTGGAGGGACATCCCTTGTTGCATGTTACTCAGTTTTAGCTGAAGCCAGTTGGTCTTTACTCTCTACTGGGTATTCAGAGAGCCAGAATTGGGTTTTATCATTCCAGAAAGCCACACATCTCCTACGTATGGCAGAAATTTAATCTTAATGGATCCCACAGCAATTCCATCAAGATACTAAATAGGAGCAAGAAAAAGCATAGGGTTGTCAAGCACTACATATGAGTGCTCTGGGAGCAAAGAACTAGTCATCCACCATGTGTCACGGGCTTTTCAACATATTTCCATTTTTCCGTGGGATTAGCTGAAGAATGGAAAGGAGAGTTTGGCAACCAAATATATGTCTCTGCTTAGAGAGAACTAAGCAGAATGAGGACGGATTACTTCCCTTATTTTATGGGCAGGAAAAGTCATCCATCAGAATGACAAATGCTCTACCTTTATAGGCTCACTGCCCATCTCTGAAGGTCTCAGGATTTGAGCAATTCAGTGGTACTATTGTGAAGCCATTGCTACTTTTCTGTTAATTTGCTTTAAAAAACAAAACTATTTAACATTAGAAAATAACTGCTGAGGACACTGAGTGCTTTTAGTAATCACCAAACATTACACAGAGACCTCAGAGCAGCCTTCCAGTACCTAAATGGGTGCTACAAGAAAGATGACGAGGGCCCATTTACAGAGGCATGTAGTGATAGGACAAAGGGAAATGGCTTTAAACTTAAGGAGAGATGTAAATTAGATGTTAAGAAGAAATTCCACCATGAGGTGGGTGAGACACTGCAACAGTTTGCCTAGAGAAGCTGTGGATGGTCCATCCCTGGAAGTGTTCATGGCCAGACTGGATAGGGCTCAGAACTGCCTGGTCTAGTGAAAGCTGTCCCTGCTCACAGCAGAGGGTTGGAACTAGATGATCTTTAAGGTCCCTTCCAATCCAAACCATTCTCTTGTTTGAATACCTTGAAGTATAATAGGTTGACTCAAACTCTAAAAGAAAAAAAACACAGGGTTTGGGGTTTTTTTACTTTTTTTTTTTACAGGAATAACAAGGAAGGCCTTGAATGCCAGTTTGTGTTTGTGAATAGATCAGACAATTTAAAAAAGTGGATTGTGTCATGGGGCTCATAAAACAATGAACGATCAGAACTAAAGAGAAAGCAGAAGTACAAAAGAATTCTTATTTTTGCATTGAGAGCTATGAACAATTCAAGGGGATTGTCAGGTACAAGAGATGTTAAAAACCTAATGTGCAAATATCACGAAAGAATTTCAGTGCTGTTGAATCAGGGATTTTTTCCATCTGGGGCAGAGGGGCAGGAGGGGAGTGTGGGTATATAAATTTATAAAGACATTGAACCTTACGATCTTTATTGTCATATTAAACAGAAACTTCAGTAACTTCTCTGAGAAATCTTTTGTGTTTGGAACTCTGCAGATTAATAGGATGCCCAAACAGGTCTGGGAGTCTAGAAACAGGACTAAGTGGATATTCTCAAAAGACTGTATTTCAATAGACCTCTCATGCACTGGAGCTTGGATAGGAATATAATGACTACTCCACTTCATCATCTAATATCTGTTAAAGACATTTAAATACTTCCTTAGTAATATTACTTCCTCCGGTTACAACAACTGCAGACTGAGACGTCCTGGGAAAATATTCTCTTATCTATAGAGCCTCTGTTTTTCTGTTACTATGAAACTTCTGTCCTTCATTAACATTCAAATCACCTTCTTTCTCTGCAGCTGGTGGAGAGGCACTTCACTTTTTTGTCCTAGCAGCGATATAGCAGAACCTTTAACCAAGAACAGGATATGTCTGGGATCACCTTTAGAGTTTAAAGTTTGTAAACTCTTTGGTTTTTTAGAATCTTGATAGCAAAACAGAAAAACTGTCCAGTAAATAGCTGCAATTAGGAATCATCCTTTTCTTTATTTTCTCTCTGTTTTTAGAACTGTTGTTTCAAATGTACTGGCTTTAAACACTATTAAGAGACTATTCCACAAGACTGTTCTGGTGATAGACATATTTTCTTTCTTAAAAAAAAAAAAAAAAAAAAAAAACACAAGCAAACAAAACTGTGCTGTTTTCCCTAATATCAGATAACTTCTCCCTTTCACTCACCAAAATACCAAAAATTGTAATTTTACATCTTTGAAGAAAGAAAGAAAGAACACTTTAGGGTAGCAGAATTCAAGACCTCTTTGAGAATTATCTATTAGGCTTAGAAAGTGGTTTTGCAAACAGACTTTTGCAACACCACCCGAGAGATCTTTAAGCTGGTCAAATTTGGCAGAGAAATTCGAAAGCAAGTTTGACTCAGCTAAATAATCGAGTTTTCCATGCAAAGAGCTAAAGGCTAAAACTTCTCCTTCTAGTAGTATCACTTCCCTAGACAGAAGTGCATATTTATGACACATTTCAGTGCCTTTTCATATGCATTACTGGGAGGGTAAAAATACCTGTTTTAATGGCTCTAGCCAATTATTTAGGAACTCCTTACTTGAAGGTTAAACACCAGCTTACAAAATGTTCAAACATTATAGTTTACATATTCATTGTTGACAAAGTTTAACATATTTTCCTCAAGATAAATTTTTAGTTTGCAGCTGGATAAAGCACACAATATTACTAGATCTTGGAACTTAAATCATACTACTTATACCCATGTTCAGTCACCATTCTATTTTAATTTAACAAGTCAACTTTCAATTGCCCATTTTCTTCTTAAATGCAAAAATTATCCTCTCCCATTCTGTTCAGTATGTAATACTGCATTTATCACTATGGTCATTCATGGTAACATAGTTATTATATTAACAATGAAAGTACAATCAGTTTTTTCAACCCTGCTGTTTTTCAGTTTGTAGAATTAGTGCAACTAATTAACAGCAGAAGGAACTTCTTTCAGTGTTCACTTAATTTTATAGTTCCCACTTTGGAATAAAACAAAAATTTTAATTGATTCAGAGACAAACATTTTTAAAAGAGAGTTTAATCTTATTTCTAACATTTTTTGTTTGATGTTGGCATTCACTGGTCATAGTCTCAAAATTCATTAAGGCTACAGTGTAAGTAACTTACTAAATCTGACTTAAAAAAATTTTTAAAACCTGTCACATTTTAAAAGAAATAATATTGAATTGCTTCATTCAAAGTAGTGAAAGTGTTTCTTTGATGAACACTAAATATTTTATTTTGCTACATGGGAAATGTATGACTATATCTTACACAAAAAAAAAAATTAAAAAATGGTTTTTTTCGTAGCTATATAGATGCAGAATCCTCTAAAATTATGACTGGCCAAAAGGTTATTTTTGCACCTGAAGGTTAATCTGAAAATAAGCCTTTGGTGCAAATTCATTAAAAATGGTAAAAAGGTAAGAAACATGTATAACTTCTGTATAAATTAGAACATGCAGAAACCTGTACCCTTTGAAAGCACTAAGACATTTCCTATTGGTTGTGGGTAGCTTTACAGTTATTAAGATCTCAATAGTTTAAAATTTCACCTACTGAACTGTACTACAGGTAGTAGCAGTTGTTACTACTACTATCACTACTGCATCTATAATTGTAATAATTGAAATCAGTGTTACAGACATTTGTGGCTAATCCCTCTTTTGGGCACCAGACTTTGCCATCCATTTTAAGATTATAGTATAATCAAAGATTAAGAAAGGAAATGAAGTGAGCTGCTCAGACACATAAAACCAGGAACATTAACCACTGGGCTTATTACAGGTCAACCTGACTGGATACAAACACTGAATGACCTTGAAGGGTTTGCATTTTCTTAGCTCATGAACACTTATGAAAACAAACATCTTCTCTCTACACCCAAACTGAAAAGAAACTGAATGGCCACCAAGAAAAACGTTTAGGAAAAATATATCAGCGTGGTACTTACCCAAGGGACTGGAGGTTGGCACCAACTCTCAAGGAGAAACAAGTGCATGGAAGTTGATCCCTCCCATCTTTACCAATTTAAACCATTAGTCTCCAGGATTTAGCCTCCCTTCCATTTGCAGGTGCAGCTCCCCTGAATGCTAATGTCAATCACATGTGCTTACAAAGCAAAGAAAATTCCCTTAAATTTCATTGGGCTGGGCAGAACAATATTTCAAAAGCAGCTGTTGTTGGTAGCATTCAAGTTTATTGGCAATCCTTGTAAAACGACCCCCAAAACACATACTGTTTGTATCTGATCTCATGTTAAGAAGGCTTTTCTCTAAAGAGTATTGAATCACTTTAATGTAGATTCGAATGCTGCTTTACTCTGCTTTCAAGGTAGCTAGTAAATTCAGCTTTACTGCAGCACTATAAAGATGTGAAAGAACTGTAGCAGCATCTAAAAATGAGCTGTTGCCACTATACTGTTCAGTTTAGAAAACTCTAAACAGAATACTGAAGAAAAATGTTAATGATAGTTTGCTGAGTTGCCAAGAGAAATAAAGTAATTCACTATATTTTTGTTATAAAATGTAAATTATAACACCCTAAAGAATCTGCCACAACTCCAAGAAGGACTAAAAGGAAGATCTAAACAACATAGTATGTCAGTAATTTAATTTTTAAAAACAGCTATCCAGCATCCATAATCAATACAATGCCAGCAAATATCTCAGTATTCACAGGATTTCAACTCCTGCAAAGCCCTCTCCATTGCAATGAAGTACCTCAAAGTACTTAAAGCACCTTGCTGAATTAAGGCCTTAATAACATCTGCATATACCTCTGAGCAGTTTGCATCACCAATACAGTCTGAATAGACTGGATAAGTAGGGAAATTCAAAATGCTCCAATAGAGTCAGGGGAAGTTTAGGTTAGATATTAGGAAAAGGTTCTTCACCTAGAGGGTGATCATGCACTGGAACAGGCTCCCCAGGGAAGTGGTCATGTCCCCAAACCTGCCCAAGCTCAAGAAGCATCTGGACAACGTTCTGAGGCACATGGTGTGATATTTGTGTGATTTGCCTCAATGATCCTTGTGGATCCCTTCCAACTCATGGTTTTCTATGATTCCATGTAAAATGCAAGAAATGACCCCTGAGTCTGTGATCCTTTAGCTCTGAGGAGGTGGCCTGTCTCCTTTATCGTACCCATGCTTCTGACCCTGAATTTCAAGAGTGAAAATGATTACTTTCTTGGGTGGTGACAATGAAATTATTTTACAGCCCCAACCCTTCCCCAGAGTCTGTAGACTAAGTTCATGGCATGATCTCAGTCCTACAACTCATAAATGGCACAGAGAATGGTACAGAGAAAAGGCAGAAAGGGTAGGCAGTGTATCCCCTGGCATCTCTGCGTGGCAGCTGGTGAGACAAAACAAAAAAAAATCAGATCTCTGCCTAGAGAGTCTATTGGCAACTCTCAGTTGCATCTGGGAACAATGACCCATCAAAGCTAACTACGCATTGTTAATATCCCTACCTAATCCAGGCAACAGGAAAGAAAAGTACAAAGGCCTGTAGCAAATCCTACAACCTTCCAACCACTCATATCTTCATTTTCTTGAGTCTGGTAAGCATACACACAGTCATTATTAAGCAGCTTCCACAATGCTGCCATAAACAACATCTGGGGCCAGGTTACAGTATTTATTCCATATTTTCACAAAATACAGAGAAGCTAAGGAGGTCCTGTTTCATTCTCTCACCTCACTGGTCTAAGAAGAAATCTAGGTAGTGCAGAACTTCCCGACATGGAAATACTGGGGTCTGGGAAACATGTTTCTGAGGGCTGAATTCTGATTTTTGAGATACAGAATTTTTGAGCTATTGGGTTCTAAGCCTGTACAGTCTTAAGCTTGCAGCTATTGGCATGTTTGACATTTTAAACTATGAAATACCAACCTATTTTGAAATTGTCCAAATCATTAGTTGTGGAATTTTCCTAGCACTTCATGAATACCACTGTTAATTGGGCAATTAACTCAAAACTACAGAATATGCTGTGATGGCATGATATGATATAAGCCATGTAAAAGAAGGAACAGCCAAGCAACTCAGTATGTTGAAAGATATTAATGAAGTGGCAAAATCTGCCAGAAAAATAATAATGGGTGATTTTAACTACCCCAATATTAACTGGTTGAATAACACATCTGTACATGGTTTGGAGAAGCAGCTTATTGATACTATAAATGGCTTCTTTTTGGAGCAGCTCCTTCTGGAGCACAGAGGAGGAGGAGTTCCACTCAGTTATTAATTTGTGTGTGTGTTTGTGTAGAAAGCAAGCATGGGTGTTCTGCTAGGCAACAATGGCCACGGGACAATGGGTCTGAATCTCGATGATGAAGTATTTCAAGTGGTAACCAAATAGTTAATGGCAGGTGGGTGGGTGAGAAAAAAACCATAAACAACAGACATCTCAAAGGGATGGCTGCTTTGGAAGAATGGAGGAGTTTATTCACTCACAAAAGCAAATCACCAGAGTTAAAAAGAGAGGGGAGAAAAAAAAAAAGGTCTAGGTTAGCATGTTTCTGAGGTAAAGTACAAGAACCTGTGTGATCTTAAAAATACAGCTGTCTTTGAATGCATGAACTTTGTCTAAATGCTTTAAGCAGAACATAACATTGATTATTGCTACAGCTTACTGCTCAATAATGCACAATATGAAACTAATCTATAATGAAAACAGTGGCAATCAGAATGTATAAATTCAGTTTAAAAATTACAGGAAGAGAAATTGTTATTTTTCAATATATAATATTGAAAATAATATATATATTTAAAATAATATATAATTATTCAAGTTGACCTACAAAGAGGATATGTGTATGGTATCTCATGTACAAATCTGGAATCTGGAGTAAGATTATACAGGTCTTGCAACTATTTAGAGGAATACAGCAAAAAAAGATCATTTTCGTGTGTGGTTATGCTCCCCTCACCATTCTCTGAAAGTTACAGTTATGTCCACAAAAAATATCTTTAACAAGAGATTAAAAAGACAAGTAACTATCAAAAAAGTTATACACAGACATGGTGGTAGCAGTCACCTCCCAGCTCTGATTGTGTAGGAATGGGGCTGCAAAGGATCAGAAATGCAGTTTGTTTGTTCCTTTATAATATTTCAAGATCTGAAAATTTAAGAACATATTAGGTTCCCACACTAGATCAGAAAAATCTTGGAGTGGACAGCAACCAGTATCTGGTATTTCAGAGGTGAGTGAATATACCTCAATTTGTACCAAACAAATCTTTGGGCAAAAGATTCCTTTCAAACCCCTTCAAATTCTTAACAACCCAGATACTGTCAGGCTTTAATGAACATAGTAAGGAAGTCTATGGACTATTTGCTAGGGTGGGATGCTACCTTAATATATAAACAATTAAAAAGGCCAATAACCAGCAATGACAAAAAGTTGCCCAAGCAAGATAGGACAAGAGTTCTAATAACTGATCTTTAGTGGATATGGGGCATGGAGAAGATTCAGTATGATTTTAGGGTAAATGGCTTTTCAAAAATTTACATTAAAATCTGTATCCTGATTTGGAGGAGGAAATGTTCCATAAAATTAAGACTTTCTAACCATCCTTTAAAAATACTGTGTAAAGAAGCAGCAAAGTGACACGAAAGCTTGTGTTGACAAATACAGAATATTGCATCTTAGAAAGAATAATTTCAGCTATTTAATTTCACTGCTAGATTTCACATAAATTATAATCCCTTGGAAAAAATGAAACTATGAAATACAACATCAATAGTACAAACAAACCCTAAAGACATAAAAAGAAAGAACATGTCATATCCTTAAATAAATCAATAGTGCATGTTCTATTAAGGTAGAGTGCTCAAGTCTAAAATATATCTCAGAAATACAGGAGAAATAAAAGTGAGTTCAACAGACATCACAGATTTTTTTAGTAAACCAAATAAATTCTGGAACATTTTTACTTGTCTCTGAAATGAAAAGGGTGCCTGATTTGATGCTCATAAAACTTTTGCTGAAATAGGATCAGGGAGTATTATCACACACTCCAAAGTTAACCACATCTCTGATCCGTTGTGTCTGCTGTAGGAACACCTCTCAAGATTTAGGTAGTTAGTTATGAGGTTTTGGGGAGTGAAATTTTTACTTCACTTTCACCATGCTAAGCTTGGCTTCAGATTCCTGAGCTTTGCTCTGAGGACTTGAGCAGATCTAACTGTAGTTCAGTGTTGTATCAGTGACTGGGCAATTCTTTAGAAGTGTTATATATCCTACTACTCAATCGTTTCAGTAGAAAAGATGTACTAAAGAAGTAGGAATTCCACAGACAGTTTTCTAGCTACTCATCCATCTTCACTCTGATGCCCTACAGTACTTCAGTTCTGCCCAACCATGTGTCACAGCCCCTGAAAATAAGAACTTTGAATGAAGACTTACACTGTATAAACTGCTTCATTGGGAAAGGCAGAAGTGAGAGGTGAAACTTCAAAAATTCATGTAATCTGTTTTGTTTTAGCATTGGAGAATTGGATTAATTACTCCCTGGGGCTTTTTGGATCCTGCAGGAAGCATCTTTGAGACCAAGTTTCAGAGCTAGGATTATACAGTAATCTCTAATAAACCCATAAAGATAATATGGTATTTACACAATTAAGTGTAGCCTTTGAATATTTTATGTGCACAGTACTGAATCCATCACACACATGTATTAAGAACAGAATTGATTTTGTTCAACATCTTGTTAATGTACATATCCAAAAATATCAATTCATCATCACTGTGCACGAACTTAAATTACTAAAAGTAAAAAATGAACATTTTCACATTATTTATATTTTAATTATTAATGAAATCAGTGCCAAAAAGAAAAAAAATAATTGATGGAAAATTAATTTTAAAAAAATATGCACTTATTTTTAAAACTGACCTTTATGCTTTATCTCATCTTTAATATCTTAAAGTAACATTTTTAATAGAGGATTCACTTTGATCAGCGCTTTTTAATTAACTTTATAAATGTGAGCGTTTTACAGCACAGTCTTTATCAATTTTTTTTTATTTAGCTATTAACACTTATGTTTTACCTTCAACAGACCATTATCAGATTTCTATCAAGTCAGGCTTTGGTATATACTGAAGATCTTGATACATCTAGCAAGCAGTTAACCTCTTACCCTGCACTCTCTTGTAACTGTGATTATGATGAATGAGCGGTTAGTTCTAAGCAATTCTGTTTTATGTCAATAAATGAATCAAACAGTCATTGGTATATGTGCAATAGGATGACAGAGAGAAAATGAAGCTGTCTGTGGACACTTTATAACCCTCGCCCGTTTAAGTAATACGATTTGAAAAGTTAATGCTGACATCAACTGCTGGTATTGTTCATCCATACTATAGGATAAGACATTCTTTGTGTTATTTACGTAAAATGAGAAATACTCTATATAATTTACTACTCACAGTGTGGCTTAAAGAAAATTCTCTTTACAGCCTTCCTAAGATACTGCATTGTAGTTATTTAATTACCTGAAGCTTTGGGTTTGTGATGAACAAACATTTCTTCTAAAAGTAGTTTGGCTCTGCAAATGCAAATCCCTTGCTGAAAAACTATCCAGGTATGGACCTGTATGAATACTTTGCTTCCACGTTTTTAATTGGGCTTCTTAACACAAATATTTCCTATTCCTCTCTCCCAGGCATTGCTTGCAACTTCAACAGTATATAAAATTGTTTGGATGAGGATTTCCATTTCATTGCTTAGTACTTTTGCAAAGAAGTTTTTAGACAGCAGATGGATCTAGTGCATTACACGGACCTCAGCCAGCACACATATGGAGCAGCAGTAAAGCAAGAAGGCCCTCACTCATACAGAAAGCATAAAAATTCTTTGAAAAAAAAGCATTTCTAGCAGCAGCCTCACTAAACGTTTCAACTTCATCAAAAAGTTAGCAAAGATCACATCTGTGTCCCCTGTCTTCGTGTAATGCGTCAGAAGCTGGTTGGGTAGTGCTCTCGCCCATAGTGGTGTCCCCATTTCAGTAACAGATGAAGAGTCTTATAGAGTGAAACCCTTTGGGTTTATATGAATGAAAATTGTCTATTTTGTCTATTTTCTCTTGTGCCATACATTTCATTCTTCACGGAGAATTGAAGGAGATTTCTGTGCTACATTAAATATCAAAATCCTAGAAATAGTTTGTGTACTATTTGTTTATCATTAGAAAAACTGTCTAAAATGAATACAATGCTTCTACAATACGAGCACTCTGTGTATGTATTAATTTATTTACTTACTACCAAGAAACAGCCTGTATGGTCAATAGAGAAGCAGCCAAAATAATGTCTGCTGCACACAGAAGGTAAACGGGAACTCAGATAGGAACGTGTTTCTGTGCCAACATCTTGCAACAGCCACTCCCTCTACTAGAACTAGAAGTCCCTAGGTTACCTCCCACAACCACACAGCTTTAGTTAAAAATCACACAAAGGAGTCCATCAGACATCCCAGCTATGAGTACAGGATGGGGAGAGAGAATTTCAGGTGCTGAAAAACAAATGGACCTTTTCATAGCTTTGATTACAGTTCTGCCCTGTTCTTAGCAGATGAGTGGCCCAGGCACCTTTCTCTCTCCTTCAGTCATTTTTTCCCACACCTTCCTCTCTTCACGTACAACAATAAAGCTCTGAATAGATGTAACTATGCATCTATCAGGTCCACACTGGCAGATGTGCTTGGGCACCAGCTGAGTTCACAGAAATGCTTTCCCCCCTCCCATTTTGTTTCTACTCAACTTACTCTCTTTTAAGAGCATCTAAAGTATGTGTATGTAGTAAAGTTTTCTCAGACAAGAAAACTCTTCAAGGCAGGTGCCCTCTTTTATATTTATTTATAACCACATGTTATATACTGGAACTTTGTTTCTTATTAGAAAATTGGTGTGCTACTGAAGTACAAGCTTTGCATAAGAACATCAAGATAGTGTTACAGTAGAAATCGATTTTATATTCACCATTTATAAAATAAGCTGTGCTTTCTTTGATTTTATGCCATAAATATTCACAATTAAATAATTTTCTCTTTTTAAATAAGCCAGTATAAATACAAAATACAAATCTATTTGACCAAATGCTCAACGGTATAAATTAAACAGTCCAAATTAAACAAAGTATAAAAATTGCCTTAAAAATAAGATTGGGGAAAAAGTAATAAATATTGTGTTTGAAGCAAAGCATACTCTTACTGATATGGTGATTGGAATAAGTATTTGAAAAAATGAAGTTTACCCTACCCACAATGTCAGTTTTGTTGTGTTATAATGTGCGTGCATGTGTGTGTGTGCCCATTAAGTGTTTCTATTTTTGTTTTCAAACCTTCTTAGAAAAAAAAAATCCTGCTGTTTGTTTTTAAAGAAATTTGATTTTATTCCCAAATCCAGTTATATTATTTTCACCATATTTTCAATACAGGTTTTTCACTGCAGAGCTGGTCTCTCAAAACACTTAAGTTTCATGTGCTTTAATACCCTTCATTCCAGGGGTTTTTTTTCCTCCCTTTGTCAGTGTTTTCACATTGTAGTCAAGTCACAATAAAATGTTTACACAGAAACTGAACTGCTAGTAAAAAGGTATATCTAACTGCTGATGTACAAGCAAAATTGGGTTTAAATGTTGTGTTATTAGAGGACATTTATTTTGCTCTGTCTGTATCTTTAAATAACTACTGCAGAACAAACCTACTTGAGTAGAACAATTAAATAAATTAAACCATGTTAAGATGACATTCTTGAAGGAAAAAAGGTAACCTTTAGTTAAGACAATTACTCTGTGGGTATAAAACAATAGCACAAATGTCACAATTTCCATGAAAGTCACTTTTGTATGAATCATCAATCCTGTTTTCTCCTGAACAAAACTAGCCAAATATGACCAAAAAAAATCCCAAAATTGTCTGAACTGGATGATCCAAGTAATTACATGTTACAGCAGAACGCATTTATGAGAAAACTTTCAAAAATTTGAGGAAAAAGTTATTATAGCCCCTGGTTGAAATAGCTTTGGTATAGACCTATAGCATTATTTAGCTGACTTGCTGTATTACCATATAAAAAATGTGCACAGTTACAAAGATCAATCTTCCCAGCACTGATCTGCACTCCTTCCCTTTGGAGTATAGATCAAACAAACACACTATAAAAACATGCCCAAATATTATAGCATAACATGAAAAAGGTATACAATTCTCATTAGCATTTTTTAAATGCTGCTTAGAACTGAATCTTCTTAAAACTTTTTTTCTTCCACACCAAGCCCCAAAGCTTCCATCTTCTCCTTTGCTTACGGCCTACTTGTTCAGCCTCAGGTCCTTATCCCGATTCCATCAGCTTCCATGGTCACCTCACAGGCATAAGTATTTGTAGAAATCAAGACTTTAAATTGAAAGATACCTGAGGTCACCACCTGTCTTATTAGTCTATTTTATTAGTCTAATTTATGACACTGTACATATTCCTGTTACTGAATTGTAAGAGTCTGTATCTGTCTAACTCATGTATTTACCTACAGAATATCTTTTTAGCTTGGAGAGGTAAAAAAAAGATGATTTAAGAAGATCTAAACGTGTATTACCGTAAAATACATACTTCAGTCCTGTTTTCAGTATGTGAGGAAGCAGAGGGCTGAATCCATCAGTTGCACATCCTATATTTTATTTTATTTTCACTTTATGTGGACTCGAGGTTTGCATATGTTTCTACATACACAGTGCTAAACACTAAAATAAGTCCTCTAAGCAGAGAAGAACAGTCAGCACAGTGTTAGCTTCTCCAGATAGTCATGTCAATGTAATTGAAGTCTGAGTTGCAGAAGACAGCTATCACAGCCGAGACTGAGGTTCATTTTGTACAGTCATTTCATACAGCCATTTACTCAGCTGCATTGCTCAGGCTGCTGAACCATGTTCCAGCTCTCATGGCCATAATACTGTTAGGAGTCTCAATGCACTAACAACTTTTCTGCAAAAGCCAGCATGCAGTTTTGTGACAATAACAGTCCATACATCTCATGAAAGTTTAAGTACTTATTTGATTGAACTAAACACAAACATTGTTTTCAAAGTGCTTTCTTATGTCACTTTTGTTTACCACAGCTTTTTGTTGATGTCGGCCAAGGAGAGCAGGACTCAGACCAGCAGTCCACAATATAATTACTAAAGCCCTTTTTATGTTCATAATACTACATGAACATGAACTAAACATTACTTACAACTTCTCACCCAATTAGCCTGGTACGCAAAAAGTTCTACATGAAACTACCATTGAATTTATTCCACTGCTTTGCTTGGAAAGTGTACTGCACACTGAGGTATAAAGAGGTACTGTTTGTATAGACTGATATATTACTATTTCCATTTACAGAAGAGAAAAATGAAGCAAAGAAACTGATTGCTTGAAAAAAAAATGCAGTAGCAAAACCAGAAGGACTTACAACTGCCATCTCAGAAATATTTTTCAATGGTGATACTTGTTTTTAAATTGTTTCTTTTATTTGATAATATTTTCTTTATATATGACTGACAATGCTCATTAAAAAAATGCTGACCTGTAAATGAAGTAAAGTGCAAATATAATAGCAAAACCATATGTGAAAATGAACATTTGTAAAGAGGATGGGTTAGTACAAATTGAACACATTTCCATATTGAGAGGAGACAAGCCATATTTTTTCTCTCATGAATGTTGTTTTGTGAATATCTTTTTCCACAAATGATTGAATAAATATTTATTCATAAACTATATTTGTGACTTAAGAGAACAAGCTGCATAGATTGGTTTCATTTATACTACATCATACAAGAGGTATTGCAGTAATTTATATCATGCCAAGTCTAAGTCCCATTAGATTTTCCTTATTATACTTGACTAAGGCTGAGGACTATCCAAAACAGCAATTCTGAAAGCTTTCTATTTGTTGCATAAATAACTATCTTCCTCCCAGATCCTCTCCTCTACCTTTCCCTTTCTCAAAGCATTTAGGTGTAGTCCCATTTGCTGTATTTTAACCTGGGCATACTCTGAAACCTGTTCTCGAGCTATGGCCTAAATGACCACAGTCTCAGCTGTTTTTCTGCAACCAAAAAAGTCAGCTTTCACCAAGGCATATAAAAATATATTCCTAGTTCTGGAGATACTGGTCATACTAGTTCTTCCTCAATAAACCCATGCAGCCTGTCCTCTAAAAGTCCTGTCAGTCTTGAATCACAGCCCCAGTTCTTTTCTAGAAATGATTTTCATTACAGCAGCATCATGCACTGGTGTCATCAGCAAGTGCCACAACTGATGTTTAACTGTAAGAAACACTGTTCTCTCATTATTTTTTTACAATGAAAACCAAAGTAAAGCTTGAAATAATGGGCATAGTCACAGTTAATTCAGCATTTGTAGCCCTTCTGAATAAGTGAAGCGTAAGTTGGAAGCAAAAAACCTACCTAAGTTTATAAGTAGCTAGGTAAAATTCTTACTAAAAGAACACATTAAAACTGTGAGAGGACAGTGACATTTTAAAATAGCTTCCATTCCCCATGTCAAAAGAAAGACACACATAACAGGGAAATTAATAAATACTTACAAATACACAAGAAAATCAGCCCCAGCTCCCAGAAATCACTGGTAAGTTGCTTTTGAATTCATGAAACTGATCTGAAAATATAAAAGGGAAAAAAAGGTTGAAACAAAAGAGAGCCCTGAACTGATGTTACTTTTTTGTTATTATAAAATAGTTATGATTTTTCACCATGAACAGAATAAAACAGAACACAAGACTGTTGTCACGCTTTCAGCCAAGTAATTTACACAGAATTTGTTTCCAGGAAGCCAATACCAAAAGAAACAATTATTTCATTGTTCTGCATCTCACACCATAGCAACCCAGTCCATTACAGCTTCTAAGAACTGTCATAAATACAAGCATGGTTATCTTTTAATAAGGAAAATAGCTGTGAGGGAGGTTTTTTTGTTTATTGGGGGTTTTGCTTGGTGGTTTTTGTTGGTTGTTTTGTTTTTTTTCCCCAGTGTTACAGACCATTTGTTACTTTTTTTTTTGTAAATATTTTATTAACAGCAGTTTGCAGCGTGCCTGGTGTAAAATTATTGTTTAGACACATTTAACTGGAACCCATCTAAGGCAAAATTTATACAAAAAGAAAGACTAACAATTTTGTTCTCCTATGGTCTAGATCCTGGTTAGAAGCTTAGCTTAAGTACAATGCAGTCACTATAAGGCATGATTAAATCCAACATTCTTTTTCCTGCATACCCCTCAGTTCTAGTTGGAAAGGTAACAGATGCAACTCAAACCCACAGAGCTTGCCTTATAAAATTCTTTAACTAGCACAATGACTCACTTTATGCCTCTAAATATCCATGGTTTCCTCTCTCCAGAACCCCCATGCATTAGAAGGTAGTTCAGTAGTTTATTTTTATTGTTTGGTCTACATACAGCACATTTTTAGTTCTTAGGAAAACAAAGAAACTTTGTTGCACAGCCCTTGTTTTCTTTCCAAAATGTGAGGATGGATATGGGTAACATTAAACTGAAAATAGTAATGGAGCCTGGGCAACTAGTTTAGGTCAAAACCTTTTTGTTCTCTGGGAGCTATCTGATTAATTTGCAGTTCATAAAACAGTGGGTGTAAGCTCAGTTTAAAAACATGTAACTATATTTAAGATGAAATCATCATTTTTGTTAGCCCCCAGTAATCTTTAAGAAACACCTTCCCACAACATTTCTGTATCCTAAAGTGCACCAGCCAGTACTGCACAGTGCCTAGAGACAAGGAGAGAATACCAAACTTATCTTGATGCAGAATATCCTCCTTATTTCATACACCCACCCTGAAGTGCATATTATTCATTCCAGCCAAGCCCTCCCCCATCCTGAAAGTACACATTTAATTGTGTCTTCTCTCCTGTAATACCAACAGAGAGTCAACAAATCTCATTTGCTATATCAATGCAGTGTTATTATATATTTTAAAAGCAAGTCTGAATCTCATTATCAACTGATTTATGCCATTAATGTGCTTTGGAGCCACCAATTAAACAAGGACAGTGGTTCATAAGGTCACAGTTTAATTAATCTGAAAGGGTATAAATACACTTTAATGCACACCACCTCATGTAGAGAATTTAGCAACAAAGCACCAAACCTTTATTCTGGGCAAGCAATTAGGGGGAAAGGCTAAACACACAAAATTTTAAACTTAGCTTTAGCACTCTGGTAATCTAACAGGAAAAAAGTTCAGTTTGGTAAAAAATCCTACAGAATAATATGTATGTGAAGCTTTGATTCTCACAGTGACAGTGCAAGTGAGGGAGAAGGCAGAACAGGGCTGACCATAACCCACTGATCCTGAGGGAATGAAGGCTTGTTGCTCAGATAACACCTCAGAACTGTGAATCAACTGCAGTTTTCCTTCAACCACTTTCCCTTAGTAAATTTAATAAAATAGTGCAATCAAGTAAGTGTTCAGTAATAGCCAATAGTCCACCAACACAACCAGAGTACAAGTAAAATGCTGAAAAACAGTCTAATCAGCCAGAAATAGTTATTCACAGTGAAAATTCAAGTATGAGGTACCTGGGGTTTGTATGGAAGAAAATGATACCTATTTCTTACCATCTTGACTTGTTTTTACCTTGTACAGTTACCTGCTCAAAAGATAGACAATATAACTAACACACAAACACACAAAAATAAACCATGTGATTTAATCAGATGAAGTAGTTGCTAACTATTTTTCCTCTTTTACACCTGTAGTCCTACATTCTATAGCCTCCATCACTTTTTTTTTAATTCTCCAAGTGATTTTTCTTGAACTAAAAAAAAAAATTCCTATTTTCTTATCTATGTAGAAAACTTTCTGTCCATCAAATATTAACACCAAAATTTTATTATAACATTTCTATCTGGTGTATCCTATAAAAATAGTATAATTAAATATAGATTTATTACCTAAATAAAATAGACCAAGGACTAACATTGTACAGGTCAATAGTTGCTCCATGTAGATTTTTATACCTCTTTTATCAAGAAAAGACTTTTGTCATGGTTTAAAAGTGTCTATGAGGCCAGCTCCCATTGATTTTGGGAAGAAAAACCTAACCCTTATTCTATCAGCTTAAACTATTTATGTTTTCACTTTAGCTGTCTTGAGTTGAACTCCAGGTGACTACAAAGGTGAATAATCATTGCATAAACATATGCAAGAACAAAGTTGTCTTTAAAGTATTCCAATGATTTAATTGGTACAAGTCCCACCGGAAACTTCACTCAGATATTTTGCAGTTGAGATGTTCTCAAAACATTCTGAATACCTGCAATTTCTGCATGTTTGCAAAGTTGCTGCCATCCTTATCAAAGACTTGCTCTTACAGTCCACTATGAAAGTGGAAAAATAAAGCTGTTAAGAGCAACTTATGCTTTGATTTCAGATACCTTTGCTAAAAGATATTTCATACTTAAATCTATGCATATTATGAAGTAACCAAAAAAAGAAAAAAAGGTTATGTTTTATTTTCCCTGTTCTATAGCTGACCTTTTGTTTCATTCTGTGAAAATGCCAACATATTTAATGGCAGACAAAAAACCAGTGTACCAATGTACCAAAACCAGTGTACCAGTGACTCCAGTGCTCTAGTACTAAATAACATTTCAACCTACAAGCTAAAGCATGGCTGCAAGGAGGGGAACTGAGTCAAAAACAGAGGCAATATAGGATGGACCTCATCAATCCTCGGAAAGCACAATGAAATACCCAAACAACAAAAACTGCCAACACCATGGAACCAAGAAAATATCAAGATAGGGATTTAAAGAAGGACCTAAGGGTTCAGGCAACCCACTTTCAATGAAAACAGCAAAGGTTCATTATCACCTTGTTTGCCTAAAAAAATCCATTTTAGAAAAACATAAAAAGGTTACATTTCAAATGAAAAGGTTTGCTCAAAAGCAGTCATCATAGCAGTTTTCATAGGTTTGACTGTTTGTTCGTTTGGGGTCGGTTTGTTTCTGAACAGAAAAGGTGCCCTAACGTCAGCTAATATGAAATAAGACCAAGGGCATTTCTGCAAATACAGGAAAGTCACAGGCCTGATTTAACAGAGAAGTTAATAAAGGTAAACATTTCTCGTTGACCTGCCTAAGAATAATGTACAATCATCCAACAATTTAACAGATTCTTTCAAAATAACTCAATTTTCAAAAAGCTAAGCTTTTGCTTGTCTTGCAAGCCCATATTGACACCAAGAGAACACTGGACATAAAACAAATTATGGACATCACTAAATGACAGGAGGATCTTTTTTACCCTACGTGTTATGAACCAAAGAAAATTCCATAAATAGCCAAATGTCAGTTATCAAATTGTCCTCTTTTCACCCAGTCAGCTCTTAATAATTCCAATAGGTCCTAGTTTTCAGAACAAAAAATTTCACCACTTTTGGAAAGCAGGAAAAAATTTACTCGTTTTAAAAAATCTTTAATTAAAATATTCTGATTCTTCTAAGACAGAGCCTTTACAGGTAGTCTGTATTTTCTCTGCACAGTCACCAGTGAGCATGAAGGAAGCCCGCAAGTAAAAAATGGAAGTAGTTATTTAGTAAAAAGCATGGCATCATGTTATATCATTTGAGAATGTGGCCTATCATTGTGGGCTGCTGGAACTAAAATATGTATCATACAAAAACTGTTAAAAAGCTATTTTCAGAATTATAGCATGATGTGAAATAAGAAAAAGGAATAATACAGAAATGAAGCTATATATTTAGGGCCTGAATCATATAGCAATTTCATACCCTGAAATGTGCCAAATTTCACAATTAAAGCAATATTAATGACCTGTAAGCCCCTAGCCACAATCATAGAAGTTAAGGAGGCATCAGTCTGATTATGATGAGAACCTTTGAACTGGATTTCTAAATATCTTGCTTAATTCAGGTAAAGAACACAGTTTCAAGATGGTGCAATGAAAAATGTTTTACTTACACCTGGAAAACTCCTCATACATGAACATTTTGAAACAGGAAAGCAAACACAGTAATTAACTGCTATAGATAAGGCTTCCTACAAAACAGATGAGGAAATTCCTGGTATCTTCCCTTTCTGTCACTTCTGTTCAATGGCCCAAGGATTGTATTTTACAGCCTTTACTGGCTTGTTTCTTAAAATCTTTACTCTCTTTGGTTCCGTGCATTAACAAAATCCAACAAAAACAACAAATAAACAACTAAAAAACCAAACCGAAACAACCACCATGTTGTTTCTCTTCTGCTTTTCATTTTGAAAATGAAATTGAATTGCAGAATAGTCTTTCTGCAATGATCTTCATTTGGATTTTTGTACTCACTAACAGAGATTGCAGTTGAATGATCTACCAAAGGAGGAATCAGAGCAAACCACCTGTTACACGAGTGGTCATTTTAAAACATATTTGCATCACAGTGAGGTAAGAACGACACCACAGTGCATACAGTGTAAAAATTGGTCCCCAAAGCTCTCAGTCACTTCCTTTGTTATGGATTTTCTGCTCAATTTTCAGCAAAAGTTTCTTTGTGCTTCTTAGTGCTTTATTCCCCAAAAGGAGCTACTATTTCTTTCTTCTGCAGCAGCGATGCTTTACAATTCCACACCCCAGAAGATGTGATGTCGTTATTACAGAAACGAGGCTCAAAAAAATACCTAAAATAGGATACATCTCCACAGAGTTTTGCAGGGAGATATGAGCTCACTCTGCCCACACTCGGAGATGACTGGCCACAAACCCACTCTAATCCAGTTTAGCTATGGTTAGCACTTACGTAAACTACATGACTTCCAGTTTAGAGCAACCTCACATCTGCCTACAAAAAGCATGTTGACATACACATACAATGATGATGTTTCTGTAAACTACCTCTTAAAAAAAGGAACCCTATAAGCATCACCACTTTTGCCAAACTCCACAGACAGTGGTTCCCTGTCTTTCCCAAATGGGTATCACTCAGCAGTGGCACGCTACCCGGCAGCATTACGTTATGTAACCGACTATAAGAGCTCCTTATGATCTCTTCTGTAACAAATAATTGCATTATGTCTTCAACAGGCAACTTGTGAAGGTTCCTCTGCTGTCTGCCTGCAGATCTATAAAGCATCCAATCATTACAGGACGTGAGCATAGAATACAAAATGGATGTAGTATCACTTCATAGCATAGTATCAGCTCGAGACTAAAAAGGATTTTGATGAAAAAAAGTATTGCATATGTCCAACAACTAATTTAAATGTATTATTACACCTGCCACTAAAGTTACACTTGAAAACACCAAAAACATCTAATTCACTGTGCAGATGAAAGAAATACCTAAATATGTATTTATTCTTTCATGTAAAAGGCAGAGTGTTAGCATTCCAGATCTGATAAGCTCTGTATGCATACTTTCAAGCAGATAAGAACCACAAGACATACACCACCACGCTGCTTGGAAGGCCGAAGGGAGAGGAGGGACTCCAGTTATAACTCATCGGGTTGGAGACAGCAAAAGCCTCCTCACTTGCCTGGGATAAGGTGGTAAACGCTGTTGGCTCCCTGCTCCCACATCAAGGGATTCAAATTTCCCAGGGGTTCCTGCACCAGCCCACTGCCACTCACATGATGTGCCATGACAGAAAAAACCCTTCTGAACTTATTTTGAGCCAAACGCTGCTTTAATGGCCACAGGCTGGGTCGTCCCTAATCGATATGATTGAATTAAAGAAAACAGAGAAAGCTTTCAAAGGGGGCACCTTTCTGTAGCATTTATATATACGGATCCATGCACTGAAGGCACTACAAGAAAAATTAAGCCCAGAAGGAAAAGTTACAGCGTTACAAGCGCCAAGAAGCATGACTGGTGTTCCAAACACCAAAAACCCTTCCAGTGCGTCGTACTGTTAGAAGGATGTATCGGGCACAGAGAGAGTTTTACAGCTGCACTTTGGAAGTTACACTCTACACCTGGAACAGCAGAAGTGGGTGGCTTGGAAGTGACACCCAGGGTCACCCTTCAGAGACTTACTTATTTTTGTCACACAGCCATGGAAATCAGCCACACAAAGACCGATATGACATGCATTGGCATTGACATGCATTATGATATTTAATCATTTTTTTTCTTCTCTCTCTCTCTGTGCCTCAACTGTACTCTCACCATTTGTAATGATAGCTTTTCAATCTCTTTTTATGACTGCAAAGGGACTTGCAGCTGTAACAGGGTCTCCTGGCAGGACTGTAATACAGTCTCACAAGGATTCTCTGGATACAACTTTAACACAAAATAATAACAATATTTTTGTTCATTATATAATATTATCTTTATGCAACAATACACATACCAGGAGCTGTTAGTCTACCACTTTGATATATTTTTTTCTTGACAAATTGTACTAAAATTAACAATGCTGTCAGTAGTTTTTGGCTCCCTTTATAATTTGAATATATAATATGTCAGGTTCCCTGTTCTTTCTTGTTCAGACTGATGTTTAAAGGAATTTTCCTGAAGAATTGTCTTACTGTGTTTAAAAGAGGGTATGTTCTTTCAGCTCAGTCATATGATGGAAAAGAACAGTATAAAAAGTATAAAATTTTATTCAAACTGTAATTTACCATGCAGTTAAGTCTCTTTAATGAGCTTCATGAGCTCTGGATTGGACTAAAATGAAATTCAGTTACAAAACAGAATGAAATTGCATTAATTTGTGATTCAAATCAACTGTCTATATTTACAGGTACACATTCATTTTATCCTCAGGTTTTTATATCTAATATCTATATATATTTTTATATTTTATCTATAATTGCTGACCTCTTCTTGGAAGGAAGCTCTTTTTGGAAAGAGAAACAAAAACAAATTCCAAGACTGTATTTTCCTTGCTAGACAAAGCATCAGGAGTTATGTAAAACACAGGAGGCTTTGAGTCACTGGACATCACTACTCAAAGTTTGAAGCTGTTGCACACAGGCCACAGAAAGAGTTTAGGATGCATCTTCATCAAGTTCTTTCACTGCACTTTGACTTGAACACCTACTAAATTGTACTTGTGCTACATTCACCAGATGCAGACTCCTTGATACGATTTTTTTATAGTGTAACACCTACATATGCACAGGCAAGGCTTGGAATAGTAACAGGAAACTAAAGCCTGTGAGCAAAGATATATATATATATATATATGGGGGGGCAGGGGGAAATGTTACTTCTGAAAGCCCAGTTTTACCATTTTACCATTATTTTCAAGAGTTACAAATGGTAAGATAGCTGAAATGTCTAGCTGATATTTTAGAGATAGCAAAAATAATACTAGTGCATGGAAACACATGACCATATTTACAATCCTAACATAACTATACCATATAGCACCTGGATTTAAAAGTTCCCTGACAATTGGAGATTCAACCTGTCACAACTGTGGTGCACTTAAACAACAAAAAAATAATAGAGATTGGTTGTTTCAATTAAATTTAAAAAAAAAAAAAGGAGGAAAATGAGAAAGAATAGGAAAAGGGAAAAGGGGGGAAAAAAGAAAAAGAAAAAAAAGAAAAAGGAAAAAGGAAGAGAAAAAGAAAAATTACATTCAGATTTAATGAAAGCAGGTTTGTGAGCCAAATAGGAGTTAAGTCAGCTGCATACAAACTCACATTTTTTTCTGACACACCTATTTCGCAATATTACAATATAATATAAGTGTGCCATTTGTTCCCACTGAAATTAGTGTTAATCCAGACAAAATATTGAGGTTCTGTATTGGAGAGTTCCATATAACTGAAGCTCAGATTTTCAAAGCTAGTTAAGTAGGACATAAAAATCAATTAGAAGGCCTTAAGAATGTTTGCCTTCAGGTCTACTTCCCTGGATTCCCTGAGGGACAAAACCTCCTTACTACATAACTTGGAGTTTTCTTTCCCTGAAACCCTGAAATATAATAATTATAGCTCAAGTCCTTTTTTTCAGTTAGTCGTATACTAACTTTGCCTCTCAACTCCCGTTTTTGAAATCCATTTATCCTGACTCTAAGACAAGGGAAAAGGAGGTCCAGGTGCTCTCATTTGCATTCCACTTTAGAAAAATGATAAGTAAATAAAACTTTCTTCAAGGATCTATTCAGTCAATTAGGATCCCATCTCACATATGGTATCCTCTGTGAGAAAACAGTTCCCAATATGTGGTACAGAGTGCCACCAGCAAGGATATTGCCTTGTATTCTTCCCAAAGGATCATTTTATGTGTGATTATCAGTCCTGAAGATAATTAACTCTCACTTGCTGGACAAATAAATCACACAAAAAACCACATTAACTCACCAAGCCCTCAAAATAAAAACCTTTTGGCCTCCTTTCAGTCTCTCCTAAAGCATGACTACTTCATTAGTTTAAAAAGCAAGAAAAAAATTGTGTTTAATTAATGAAAGAGTACACCTTGAAACAGAAATTTGCCTTCAATTGTAAAGCTATCAATTTGGTAAGATTTCAATCTTGGGAGACTTACCCGGGGGTAGCCTTAGTTTCTTCTGATTTTTTACCTATTACATCTCTGTCAAAATTTGATTTCAGATTTTGAACAATACTTGTTACCTATCATCTAGAGGTGCTGATTTCCTGATTTTTCTGCAACATTCACCTCTGTGAGACATTTTGAAATGAGAACTGAAATATGTTCACCACAGATAGAAATCCTTGCAGGCAATACTGCCCATCAAATAAATGATAATACGACCCCTACTCCAATTTTTGTTGAGCCCAGTCCTAGGTACTAAAGTCAGGCAGGTTAAAATGCTAAAGCACTACTTTCTATCAGTCCATAAAGACCAGTCTTATGTTCATAGCCTGGCTTTTGTCCTCTGCATAGGAATCACATATTATCAAACTCAAAGTCAGAGTTATCCCGCACTTTAGGACAGACTGTCCCAAGCTACAAATTTAAAGGCAATGTTGGGGCAAGGGTTCAGTTTTTCATGTGCTGAAAATGATTCTTAGCCCCTTTAGACAGTCATATAAAACCATATCTCCAGGCATTTACTAGCATTGCTCAACATCTATGAGCTCCAGGCTATCTGCACCTGCCCTCAGCAAGATACTGAAATGGCAGCAAGGAAAAGCTGATGGCTCGAGGGGTGGTTACTAGGTCCTTTGCATAGGATATTTCAAAAATGTAAATGGAATACTGATCTTAATTTACAAAAACAAAAAAGAAACTAAAAAAAAATTAACACGCTCAAAAATTTGGCATTAATCTGGATAGCAGACTTTAAAGTTTCACCAAATTAACTCATCTTCCTGACAGGTCTCATTACAAGATCTTATCACTGGTTTAACTAAACAAAATGAAGGAGAAAAGAAAATATACAGAAAATAACTTAAATGTCTTTTAAAAGAAAGTTCTTTGGGAAGTGCTTCAAATGTGTTTCTGTCTTGTGCTAAATGAAGCAGTTATTGCTGTGGAATTTTAGGGTGGTGTTTTATCCTGTTTTTCTTTTTAACAAACACCAGAGCGAATATTACATCAATATTCATCTGAAATCATTAGAGTACAAGTTATAACTACTTCCTGACAACTATAAAGTATGTAGGTTGATTTCTTTTTTATTATTTATTTTTTATTGTAACATTTTCCAATTCCTCTATTTTACTTTAAGTCGACATACTTTGCTTCTTTGAGCTAGAAATGTCTCTTTTTCCAGGTGACCCTGCCCTCTTTTTCTGCATATGAACCCTTTGGAATGCAGTGAAAAGTTAACTACTTATGTATAAGTAAACTTATAAGAAAACTTTCTGGGAAATCAATAAAAGAGAAAATGTTAAAAATCTTAGCCAGTGCTACTCTCAAGAACCAAGATCATGTCCATAGAAGGTATCTCTGACTTTTAATTCTAATATTTCTCTTTCTTCATTTAAGAAACCGTAAAATGGTATTTATAGTTCCAATGATCACCTTATACTTTCAGTTATTTTATTGCTAACTGCTCCTTGCTTCCAAATAATTTAATCCGCTTTCTTTCCAACTAAGGGTTTTAGAGTGGTACTGCAGGTCGTGGCTGTGTTGAAGATCCCATTGTTCTCAGCGCTGCATAAATTGCCACAGAGAGACTTAAAAGTGTACAGTTTTGAAAATATCAGCAGACACGTTATTCATTGTGAATAAATCTGGTCCCTCAAAGAAATGTATCAAGCCCTAGGGACTTCCCTGAATTCACAGGAAGGCATGGCTATTTTGGGGACACAGGGTTCAAACCCCGTAGTACTTGTTTCATCACAGAACAACGAAGATTTAAATGGATCTAGGATTTTGCTCTTTATTTTGTCATCCCATTGAGATAATGAGCCTCTTAGAAATTTTCAGAACTTGGCTGAATTGTCAATACCTGGTAATTCACTGCAAAGTCAGACACTACTATTATTAATCACCACAAGAATATATTGTGCATCCATGTAACAGTTTCAGATGAAATTTTAAAGTACCTTACAAGGAAATAAATATTTAAAAATACTAGAATTGGATGACACTTTCCTCTGTACAGAGTGCTAACATAAAGTTTGTGGAACTTTCAAGACACGATTTGAGGATCTAGGAACACATATTTCTAATACTGACATCCTATACTGGGCTCATTTGTGCAATTAAGCAACACCTTAATAGCAAGTTCTCTCCTTGAGAATCAGGGAGTAAGATTCTACTCAACAAGATCAGAGACAGCAGAATCCCAGACTAAGCCATGTAGAGCTTTGCAAAATTCGGAAAAAATACTACTAAAACATTTTAAATGTTGTAAGTGTAAAAAAATTACATTACTCTCAGAAATCAGAAGAATCCTCTGTGTAAGCATACTGACTCTGATTCTCAGACAAACTAATCACAAGTTGCTTAAGTGCATGTACAAAAATTAAGAGATAATTATATAAAAAATTTGCAAAGTGGCTCAATGCCAACAAGAGAGTCTCCCATCAATCATATATGATACTCTTCCTGATATTTCTCCCTACCTGGAGAAGCAGCTGTGCTCTACAGCAAGTCCCAACAATTTTTAAAACCTGACTCCTGCAGACACAATAAGAGGGTCTGAAAACATAACCAGTTAGGCCCTTCTGGTTTTATTCACTGTTACATGGCAATATAAGTAGCAGGATTCTTGTATTTTAGAAAACTCGAATTTCACAGCATTTCACAGTTGCATCAGTCCAATCCTGCAGAAGCCAAAGTACTTCCATGATATAAGTGATGGCTATATTTGGCCTCATTATCTCAACTATGCCTCATCCAAGATATATTTCAACAAGCTGACCCTGTAATCACACTACAGTCAGTGGTGAAACCTTCAATTATTTCAATGACAATAACAACTAGAGTTTCAGACAAGAGTAATAGTACTCTTGTGTAAAAACTGGAAGTGAATATTACCATCACTAGATTCTCTAACATCACTAGGATTTAGCAAACATATACAAATGCAAAAAAAAAAAAAATCACAGGCAGAATACTTCATTCAAATAGAACACTTCATTCAAATACGTACAAAGTCGTCTGTGATTACAGCACACAAATTACTGCTATACTGTTGCTAGGCTTGACTGGAAGGTATTAAAATTAAAAGTCAAATTTTAACATTGCAGAAACAAATCAATCAACACTTCAAACTTGAATTGACTTACTTTATGAAATCAAGCAACTGCAGGAGTTAAAAAGTGTTCTGAGTGATCTATTTAATTTTTTAGTTTCTTTACTCTAAATGTGGCCTGTCCAAATTCCTCCAATAGGAAAATTTTCTAAAAGAACAGACCACTCTTGAGCCATTGCAGACTAGATGTGGAAAATAAATAACACTACTATACACCTGAACCCAAAATGTAGGATATATTCATATTGTAGGAGAATTACGCATTAACAGCACACTGTGAAAACTGAGCATGCTGGGAAAATATCAAGCTAGTTGAACAAAAAGAGTATTATTCATAATACAGTTTTTCCACTTTGGAAACATAACTTGGCACCCTCTCTATTAGGCCCAAGTATTCTGAGTTTCTCCTACAGAGAAGCTAAGTGGGTTTTATTCAGCTACATGCAAAGAAATGTACAGTTATTTCTTTTCTGTGTCTGAAAATAACTTGTCCACTCCAATAAAAAGTATGCTGCTAGAGAGGTTGATAATTAAGCCTTGGAGTTTGCCATCCATTAAAACTTGATGATCCCACCCAAAGCGCTTCATCATCAGAACCATCTGGTGTTCTTTCTGCACAATTACCAAAATACAGAACATATTTTGACTTGGCACTTGCATTTGGTAGACACTTCAGTCATTTTATAAGCAACAAGGCAGCATCTTGCCAAAGCACGGCCTCAAAAGGAAATTTCAACACACCAGAATCTGACTTCTAGCTCAGGAAGTTCTACCAAGATAGAAAGAAGGAATGTCTTCACCTTCAGCTGATGTCCTCACCTTCACATACAAGATATCTCTTACCAAATTCATTACTCTGTGTTACCTCTGTACTTTGATTATTCAAAGCATTATCGAGCAGATAAGGAGTAAAGTGAACTGCCTCTAGTTTGAAAACCGGGTTCTTTGAAGAAGTCTGGCTCTGAAATCAAGCTAATGCTCCAGTAGAAATCTAGTTATTAGATGTAAAAGGAACCAAAGGCATCTCACAGTAACACTCTGAGACTCTTCCACCAGTGCCTGCACATACTGTAATTTAGAGCACAGCTCTAAATGTAAAAGAGTCTGAAAAATGGTGGGAGAAAACAGGAATATGGACTACTCTTGAATAATACTAGACTTCCTTTTGGCTGCTAGTTTCCAAGATCTATATAAAAAGATGAGAACATTGAACATACTTCCAAGAGCATTAATAAGTCTTTTGCGGATTGCCTTTAATTCACTTATTTTAGTCATTTCTGACAGAAACATTTGATGCATTAATGGTGAAAATTTTGATGCAGTAATGATGTTATTCTCAATTTTTTCAGGACAGTATACATAGCATGAAAAAAAAATTGGAGAGCTCATTTGAAGTGATTCTTAAATCTAGATAATTCTAGATACTTTTAGGAATTCTGAGGATAGATCTACATTTAATATCCCTCACCTTCAAGCATCCCATATGCAAGGACACAAAATGATGCAAACCTGTTGGAACATATACTCTAAGGAATTTACTTTATATATTATCCTAGGTTGAAATAAATGCTTCTCTCAAAGGCTTCTACTTTTTGAATATACATATTATTAACCTGATTGGTGTCAAAATGGGTCAACTGCTCCCCAGTTAGTGAAAATATATCAAAAAACAACAAGCAAATATTTTTTATAATAGTTCGGCATAGAAATACATCTCAAATGACAACTACAAGTTCCACAGCAAAAAATAAGCTTCTGCACTTCATATGACATGGAAACCACAAAAATATATAAACCAGAAAACACAGGGTTTCAAATCAAATGATCGTACCAGAATATAGATTTGCACCCATCAAAATTTTCATACCTATAAATTGGACTGACAAAAAAATAGAAATAATTAATAAAAGATAACTGATTGATAATTGACAGGTAAAAGAATAACAGATTAAATAATTCTAGGCACAGAGAACTGAACAAAAATTTACAAAAAAATTAATAAGAAACATATATAGGAAATTTGGATGGAAATTAAAGAAGCTATTATTATAAGTAACATTGCAAGGTTAGTCCCTCAACTAAACAACATTCTGATGAAACAAGTCTAATGAAATTATTATCGTAAATGCAAAGAAGAGATGGATAAAATAAGTAATCACACAAAAATATATCCGCACAATAGTAAAAGGCAGTGGAAGTAATGAAAATTAGAAATTAGAAACAGTCAATTTGGTGAAGAGATCTATGAGGGCACATGACAATCTGGGGCATCACAATCACGTTCATCCTTATTAGGCAAGCCATCAGACAGACAAAATGTAATATATGAGCAAGTAAATAAACATTTGACTACATAAAATGTCATTCTCATTGGGTGACACTCCAAAGAGTATACATCTCCCTGTTGGCAAAAACAAACTGCGCATTACATCCTTATTTTTATACAGGATCTCAGAGCAGATTTCCTAACATCAGAGATTTAAAAAAACAAATATGGTTTATTTATTTCCCAGAGCTTTTTTTTCCCCTTTAATTTTATCACAGCTAACTATATTGTAACAAATAGCAAATTGTCATCAAGTCATAGTCTCGTATTTTTTGAGCGTCAGCATGGCTTTCTTAAGTCTCTACCAACAAGTGAAAAGGACAAAAGTATTTACTTTCAAGAAGGCTAATCAGATTATTGCTGCCTTACAAAAGCAGTATGAGGTGTCTCTGTTATTTCAACTATTGTCATCAGTGACATGTGACAACCACGATGTGATGATAATATATCAACCCCAAAAGGAAAAATCAAATCAAAATGCATAACGATTAAGAAAGAAGTCATTCAACTTACACCGTAGAAACTTGAGCAACTGCTACAACATCAGAAAAGCTTTGACAGGGAAAGATGTTGGTGCTTTCAGGCTAGTGGAATTAATATTTTGGTTTAAATTTTACAGCATCTAGAAAAGGTCAAACACAATGGAGCAGATTCGCTAATGCATTACTTCAGTTTTATTATTTCTCAGAAACAGTGGAGCTTCATTTGCTTTGATACAAAGTAATTAAATACAATGCCTACGTTAAAAAAGAGACATCCTAACATCTCCATCTCACTTTAAAAATAACGAAAAAAATTATATGCTAGGTCCCTTGCTTTACCTTTTCTAATAAAACTATCAGTTTACCATTTATAAAAGAGATATATTCTGGTATTTTTTTTATGCAAATTCTGCACAAGCAAAGACATGAGGTAATAGTAGACCTAAATTCCTTGAACACGTCAAGACTGAGTTGCCAGCTTTAAAAATGGACATTTTTTTGCAAAGTGGATGAGCTTCTCATGAGCCGAGTGCATGGTTGTTTCTACAATTGCACTCTAATGCAAGTGAGAAGGTGGTGGGTATAAACAGAGCAATATATTTCTTCTGGCCCTATTCTTACCTATCCAAAGAGGAACGAGACCAGAAGAGATCTCCCAAGTCCTTCCCATGCACAAACACATGCATTTCTATATGTTTTGGCCTTCACAACTGTGAATCAGAAACCAGGATCAGACCAGAAATAACTACAGTCTGCTTTTCACAGAAACACAGTTTTCTTGTTATGCCTTGCTACAGTTATCTATCTTGTGATGTTATTCTTGTCACATCCTAAAAATCTGCATCACTTTTTTTTTTCACTTCAGGATGAAGTCTGCCTTCAGCTGCAAACCAGGAGTCCTCACAGAAGCCACAGTGGTTGCACACTGGTGTACCAGGAAAAAACAGAAGGTTGCACTTCCAGTTAATCATATCCTATGTATTAACATACTTTTATAGTAATATAATACACACAGTTTATGTTGTGATTTAAGAATTAAAAATTAATTATATGTAAAATTAGGCCATTCAAGAAATAACTGCCAAATAAGTTGGAATTAGAGCTGTATATGAACCATTCGATGCTTCCACTTGCATCAGTGAACTGGAAAAGCTCAGTAAGCCAGCAAGGCTTTTAGGTATGGAAGCTGACACTCCAGCAGTGTCCACAATCCCCTCTCCTTTAAACAATTAAAACAATCCTGCCATTTAATGGCAAGGAACAGGGAAGAAGCAAAGAGAAAAAAAGGAATGAAAGGATAACGAAATAAATCCTTAACAGTATAACCCATAGGCACCATCTTTTTCAAGTTCTGGTCAAAAATTATTCCATTCTGTTTAATTCTGAATGCATCTTAAGTTCCTCCTTGTCTAATAATTAATTATAATACAAAATTACACAAGACAAAGCTTTTCTAAACATCCTCTCCCCCCCAAAAAAAAACCCTGAAGTCTGCTAGTAACAAAATATATTTATCCTATTCTAATATGTGTTTCTCAACTTCCTGTATACTTATTAGGGAGCACTTCTATCACTGTCTGGCTGAAAAACGTCTGTATTCAACTACATATGCTATTTTTCACTGAACTCCGTGTAGTTTTTTCCCTGGATTTAGAACTGCAAGTCAGTCACATGACAAATTAATCTAAAATATCATCAATTGATCCATATATGATCACGTTACAGCCAGTCATACTAGTCTTAGCAAATTATTGTGTTGCTCATGTTCTGGCATCAGCAGTCTTTAGTTTATTTTTCTAGCTACTTGGCTGTCAGTTAGAATGAAATTTTTATTGGTTCTTTTGATGAACAGCAGATATAAAAGCTGAGCTATATCATCTATGACAGGCCAACTGCTTTTGGGGCCATTATTTTAGTTAACAGACAATATAACTTCAAATTATAAAACACGTTTATACACATACATTTACGTTCACAGCTAGACAGATATACACAAAATACTCCTGAATTGAGAGATATTCAATAAAAATGAGAACATGACTTTTTACCTTTCTTCAACTTTTAAAATCCTATGGGAATATGGAAGCCCGGGGGGGGGAGACACAAAGGGGTGGGAGGGGTGATATTGTCCCTTTTTTTTTTTTTTCTCCCCTCCTTTTAATTAACAGAAATCCTGTCATATCAAAACGTTTTTGGCCAGACAACTGCATTCAGAATTCCCCTTTGACTTTTGGATACTGCTTCTAATACAGAACAAATATGACAGGATTAATAGGACTCTATTCCTGTGATAAGGAGGAAGACAATGCAGAGAAGTAGGGACATGGGGAATCCTGAATATGCAAAAGAAAAAGATGGCCAAGTCTTTCAAGGAATAGAAAGCTGAAATCAGATTATACATAACTGAACTAAACTGCAGCAGCTTTTTAAGAGTACTTAAAGCAAACCTGCTCTTAAAGTAGTTAGTAATTTTGTGAGACTTTAGATGAGCCTGATTTTCCTAAAGATGGTACCGAAAACTGGTTCAACAGCATCTCAAGTCTAACCCTAAAAACAAAAGCACACAGAGCTGCTTTTGCACTGAAAATGTTGATATTTCATAGCTCATGAGCTGCTGGAAATGTACTCCTAGAACTTGTAAGCTAGGTATAAGGAACAATCAGCCACTATCAAATGAATTCACATATGCAATTTTAACATAGTTTTAAAGAGAGAAAAATGTAATCTCTTACAAAGAGAGGGAAAAAAGACACATAACGGACATTAAAGAAAACAGCTGCGTTATATAAGAAGCCTAAGAGCTAGCAATAGTAGCATGTTTGGCCTCTTTCAAGCCCTTAACAAAGGTTTTCATTCTCTAAAAAATTAATGGAAATTCACAAATTCAGGAAGATATAAAATATATTCTATATATCTTTCCACAGAAGCAGATATATGTAATACAGTGTCTAAATATCTCTTTAATTATGGAGGAGAGAGTAAAGGGTACTTAACAAATCAGAGAGATCAAAATCTTATTGAAAGACCCTTTTCTTAGTGGAAACCTGGACTAGCCAGATGCTGCTGAATAAATGTATTAGCTGTTTGTGTATGCTGCACAGTTTGGGATGGTCTGGCAGAGTAACAGGGTTGGTAGGGCCACAGACCTGATGAGGCCATTGCTGAGGACCTACACCTTTGGCAGCTGGCAAAGCCACACAGCTCCTGTATAGGCTGCAAGAGATAGTTGAGACGTACCACAGTACATCCTCTGATTCTGCTCTTGCCAGGAATGTCATGGAAACTCATTCACACAGCTCCTGGCAAGCCTACTCTTATTTGCAAAGCAAATCTGTACCAGCGTTGCTGCTGGGAAGAGTCAGAATATGTGCAGGTGAAGAATGTGACTTTCCATCCTTAAATGCATGTGCCGAGATTTGTGCCGGTGAGGTGCCCAAACAAAGCACTCACCAAACCAAGCTTAAGCAGCAAGTCAAGTCTCCTCAGCTGTGTGCAAAAGCAGATGAGAAGGACCCACACATGTGGAATATGCATCAGAACTCTAAGCTAATACTTTCACAAGGCACCTCTGGTTTTGTCTAGTCTTACCTGCAGCTGTACCACAACTGTCTTTTAGTGTCTAATTTGTAAAAGACATCTGAAACACCTTTAATTTACATAGCACATCATAAGTACTCGAATAACCAGGAAAAGTAGTATTTTCACAGTAAAAGACTAGTAATGTCAGAAGAGGTGATGTCTCAGATCAAAACACTGATCCTTATTCTTTCAGTGTCAATAAAATGAAAGACTAAATTGCTGATAGCAGTCAAATTCAGGAGTGCTTTATTTTCAGACCTAAAGAGTGCAAGATTTCTCTACCATAAAAACTGCAAGTAGAACACTTGTGAATTATGAAGGTCCTTCCTTTTTAAACAAATTTAGAAAATGTAATCATCCTTCACAGGTGAGATATTCTGTTTATTCTATGGAGAATCATTTCAGTCTAAATTAAACTCTTCAAATGGTTTTGATGATTGCTGCAATAAGGACACAACAGGGAAAAGATCTGGGAAGAGAACAACACGTGTTAGATGAATGGCTGACAGAAATATTTCTAGTATATGAAAACCACTGGTGTTTTTTTTTTTTTAACCAAATATCAGTATTACTTTTTCAAAGCACAAAAACTAATGTTGCTTATCTGTCCTAAATAAAAATGCCAATCTGCACTCTCCTCTTTAATTATCTTCAAAATGTACTGAGCATGTCAAAGAAAAATTAAACATACAGGTCTTTTCAGCATTCAAAAAAAACCAACTAGTGTTGCAAAGACACCCTCTACATACTAGAGTGTCAGAAAACCCTGCCCATTCAGCATCTAAAAATGAGGCCTTTTTGGGTGTCTTGACCTTGAGTAACCAGACACAGGGCAGAGGGAAGATGGCTTGTTTGTTAATAATCTAAGACATAAGTCCTGCCACAGATTGCTTAGAATTTAAGCAACTCAAAATCTAAATTAGATTTTGATAAGACAAGTAGTGGCTAAAAGCAAAGAAAGATGATAAAAGTGCAATATGAATATCTGGTACTCTCTGTTTATTATGACCTTCACCTCAAACCTCACAAACAGCATATAACCAAATAGATGCCCATAAAAAACTTGTGGAAAGGATTGTTTCATATGTTCCTCTCTTCCAGGCTGTCTCTAAATTCACACTTGTTTAACAGTGTGATTAAGAACACTACTGCCAGCAGTCATGGCAAATTCTAATATGAAGTCACAGAACTACTGAAACACAGGTGCAAGACATCTGACTAGTTCATGACTTAAATTATCTCAACAGCAAATATTTTATAAGAGAAATCTCAAAAGAAATCCAGGTGACTTAAAAACAGCCGTGTGAAGCATCCTGTAATCTATCTTTTCAACCTATAACTTTATCATCCTACTGCTAACACTATTTCCGAGGAAGACTCAGCGATCCTTTACATACTGCTCAAGGTGGGCTGTACTAAAACTCTGGTTGTCAAGTGTTTGTCAAGAATCATCATCAGTCTTCCTTAACAACATTTGCTTTCCATAGCAATGTACCTCCTGGAGGTTTCTTGTACACACCAAGCAGCCAACAAATGGACTGAAGAAGATGGAGAAGGCCAAGACAGGCTCATTTCACCTCCCTGCAGGATGTTTCCATGGACACTCCTTACAAAAGCCAATGCAGCTCCAGGCTGCACCACTTGCACTCTTTAGCCCACTCTGTAAGGAAGTCTTACTGAAACCAAACTGGTTTTGCTAGTGGAGTTGAAACAGTCACACTGACAAAGATCACATTCAGACATACGAGGTTTCTGCATGGCCATGCTCAGTCTGCTTCTGCTGGTCCCAAGAGCTTGACAGGTTTATGGACAGGATTTGAGGTTTGCTCTACAGTGCAGTCCCTTTCCTCTTCTTTGCAGTAGGATTATGTGGAAGACAAGGTATGAGCTCACTGGCAGATTCAGAACAGAAGAGCTGACTGCAGCTTAAGGTTATATCCTTAAGGCAAGGGAAGGAACTGAGGAAAAGGACCTCTTTTGTTACACTTGCTAGTGAGTTAGTTTGTAGTATGGAGCTTTTGGAAGATAAGAAGTCCAACCTACATAAGGGTCACAGGTCTAAAGTTACCATTGTACATAATTAGGCAATAAGCTTATTACATGCCCTCATAATTAAGGTCTTGTTCCAAAGCCTGTTTAAGTCAATAGGAATCTTTCTATTGACTTCAAAGGGGCTTTTGATCAAGCCCTGCCTACTTAGTAGGATAGCTCTCTCCCCATGTCATAACTTAGCAGTTGCCATCAGGAGGCACTCAAACTGACAGTCTCGTGGCGTAACCACAAAGGTGGCACTGAGAGGACACTTTGACTTAAGGACATTTGACCCTGTTTTGTAACTTCAGCCAACTGCTGATCTTCAGTATCTGGAACACCTACTCGGTAAGAAAATCAAAAAAAAAAAAAAATCATTGATACAACTTGAGGGAAAGGGTGGTAGTGAGAGACCCCCTGTATTCACTGGAGGTTCACTGTGTCTAATTTTTGGTGGTGCATTTACAGACACATCGACTATTGCCACAGAATGCAGAATTTACACACACATTTCTCAATCCAAACAAAAGAAATAGAGGAATGACAAAGCTCCCTCTAATACACATAATACATTATTTATATACTTCCCTGACCATTAGGCAGTATTACATAATAATCATTTATAAAGTTCCATATTTCTGACACATATTAATTCTGAAAACGCATACTGTGTGGCCACACTGTAACTTGTCACTGACAGACATCGTGGAAATCCCCCTTATTTCATGGATCATTGATCCAATGTGTAAATCCTTCTTAGCTTGCAAGCCATTGACCAGATAAACCATAAGGGCTCCAAAGGGAAAGAGCCTTTCTGGTCTGTTGAGCAAATTCAGCAGTAGCACATGTACTTCAAACCCACATATGAAAACCTCTTTGAAATTAGGGTCCTGATCCTGCAAATCCTTATCCCATATCCTTGAAGTCATCCTTATACAAGTCTGATACATGTATAAGGCACCTCTAGAAAAAGAATATTTAACCTAAATAGCACAATGTTTTTATACAGAATCAAGACCCAAATACAATTGGAAAAATAATGCCTAGAATAATTAAGCTTTTTAAGGTTTTCCACTCAGGATAAATAAATGCTATGTACTACATGAAACAGGGGAAAAAAATTATATTTTTTTAATTAAAAAGTGGGAAAACTTGCATCTATATAGACTGACTTTTTTAATTTGTGTACTCTCCTAATTTTCAAAGAGCTAATTGGACTTTCCTATCATCTTTGATACTATAAATCACAGATTTTAAGCCAGTTCTGCAGATTTACAGCTATATTCCAGTAGCCGAATGCCTTTGAAAACATATCTCCTAGTAACACAGACAATGCTCTTACAATAATATTTTGCCTTTTAAGCATTTTGTTAGATAACCTATATTTTTCTTAATTTCAGTTCTGAGGCAAATACTAATTCAAAGTACAGAAACACAAATGTTTTCTGTGGTGCTGGCACACTGCTATTTTCCAGATCACCCTAACATGAGGTAACTATTATCGATTGTGAAAGCACAACAGGTGGGTCACATGAAAGGTCACATTACTTTTGTTCACAGGGCCAAACAGAAGGTTTTCATTATCCTTAATAAAAACAGAAGCAAGTAATAAAATATATCATTGCAATAACATATCTCTCCATTCATATGCAATAACCTCATACATTAGATCCTACAATTTCCAAATACTGCTGCTGGCTCCAGAAGCGTGATTATTTCTGCGGTTGCTACTTGGAAAAATAATATTATAAATCATAGTTTGACTTGCAAATTTCCACACTGTTCTTTTGAACCACTTTTTGAAATGTTTTTCTGGACAAACCTCGTCAAAGCAGGAGCTCACTTAGAAATATTAAGTAATTTAAGTGGTCAATAAGGCAGCAAAGATTTTTAGTAATTCCTGTCATTAGTGTAATAGCAAATCATGGTACCTAGAAGTAGTCAGGCACCTTGTTCAAATCCTGATGGTAAGTTATAGTAGAGTCATAACTCAGACATGGTGTAAAAAAGTCAAAATATATTGGACCCTCTCACAGCAGTCTTCAGGATAAACTGATTGACCAGCTCACACTGACTGACCAGTACATTCATATGTACACATACACACATATCTGTGTTCTCATCAGTGCACCAGCATGGACAACAAAGGTTTACAGCTTAAAGTAAATCTAACATATTCTTGCACCTACTGAAAGTATATTTTATTTTTATCACTTAGGTATCTCATATGTACGTCATCCATCTTAAATACATTTCAATACAAATTCTAGAAGGCCTGTGTTTAAAAGAACGTCAATTGTTTTTAGAGAAAATGGTTAATGTTTTCTCTTTCTTTACGGGTATATACATTTTTAACTTAAATTTTACTTTTATTTATGTATAAATTATGCCTAAATATTTTTAGGCTGAATGATAATCAGGACATTGTTTTTTCTCTCCTGATTTTTCTAAATAGACTATTCTCCTAAGCTGCCTTGTGCTGCTATGTATCCCCACTTCACCATGAATATACTTGGATATTATACAGAACTGAAACCAAAAAGAGTCTAAAAGAAACTTGTATTTGCCTAAAACATTATTTCCCAAAATAACATGGGTTTATAGGCATCAGTAGTAACAGTCCAGGGCCTTCCCATTGATATTACAGCAACAAAGAGTCGTCCTGTTCTTGAAAGCACTAACTTGTTATCAGAGAGCAACATGTGTTATTGGAAACAGCAAATGTATGGAACAACGTATAGATATCTGCAAACGCAAAATACCCCTGGGAGAGTGACTTTCGAGTTTGGTTCCAAAAAAGCAGGCTGCTTATCAGTCTGTCACCTGACTGTACAAAGCTCATCCTGGGGCATGTTGTGTCTGCAGAGTGACCGGCATTCCGGCGGCGAGGCCCCGCAGCCCCCCAGTCCTACCAGTTTCAGAACAATGCCTTTCTTTTCAGAGCCACACCTGCTGCCCCTTCTGTCCAACTATTCCGTCACGTGCTTCCTTAAGAGGTTTTAAAACCTTTCACGCTATTCGAAAACACGGAGTTGCAACTTCACGCTATTTCACACCTTACTCCTCCCCCCTGACAGCTTGATGTGCTAATATTAAAAATCCTGGAACATAAATCAGTAAGTATATTTCCATGTCAGGTAGGGCAAGGGTGCAGAGCATCTCAAGCATTTTAGGTCAGGAAAAGAGTCTCCTCAGTTACAGTCTATCTGATACAGACACACACTGTGTGGTATTCCTCAGTTTACAGGGTATGCCAAAATCTTTATCTAGAAGGTGCTAAAGTAAAAGTAAATAATTTAGTCATGAAAAATATGCATCTTGAAAGCTTAGTTTAACCAAATAGAACATGTTTCATTCTCTTTCTGCTTAAGCTAAAAATTCCAAAGAGTTGTTGGAATTATTCCAATCAATTTAGACAACCAAATTTGTATTTCACTTTTTGCTTGCATTTCTGGGTGCACTGTACTGAAAGCAGCTTTCAGAAAGAAATATAATTCAAAATAAAACAAAAAACCTCCTCTGATTGTCTCTCTGAACTTTAGAGTGAATTATTACTTTTTGACAAATTACCTAAAACCAACACTGATAAAGTGGTAAAAAGACTTTCTGCCTCCCATATGTTAGGGAAGTGTAAAGCTAAGTGAACATGATTATAAACTTTCTGTGTAGCTGACATTTTGTAAATAAAACTTACTGTAAAAAAGTAAAAACATTAGAGGAAAATTTTCAACACAAATAACATGATTTATATGATTTACAAAATGTCAGTCTTTTCTGGACAGTCTTTTGAAAGATTTACAATATTTACAATTCAGCTATTCCTACATCTTTCATGGTGTCAGCACTCTAAATTGAATATTTATCTTAATCAGGGCTAATATCAAACCATTATCTACGTTACAGTTAAAATGGGGATTTATGTAAAAACAACTTCTAATCAGGGACAGTCCCACCTGCACATGGAGCATTCCTCTGAGAATCCATGAGTGACCAGCTTTGTTGTAAGCGAAGGTGAATTAAAGATACTGCTGTGGTAAGACTGACACCCACGGGAGCTGTTTCCAAAACATAACCGGTAAAGCAGCTGGAACAGGAGCATCTGAAGCAAAACTCCCAAATTCATACTGTAGCCACCAAGTTAAAGGTAGCCTGGTTTGAGAAGTGTTTGGCAAACATCTCTGATTCCAGGGGCAAGCAACTTTCAGAAGTCTGCCACATCTACACTTTGCAGTGTTATAGTGAATCAGAACTCTAACTTTAGACATACCTACTCTGGAAATATTGTCCCAGTGTCCATGGGATCACACATTTGGTTAAAGGTTGGACTTGATGATCTTGCATGATTTCAGTAAGACTATGATTCACTAAGACTTCCCTAACCAGCATTTGCAGCATATGATTCTTTTCCCCCCTGAGACTTTCCCTGATCAATACATATCATGGCAATCTCATTTCTGCCACCATTCCAACCTCCCCTATTTTCATACAGGAGTTTTCACACCCCTGTATTTAGCATGTTTCTGATCTGACACTAATTGGGGTTTTTGGCTAAGCTTTGAATCAAGCTATTGTCTAACAACAAACCCAGCATTTCCTTCAGAATCACACAAATATGCATGCACTCATGCAAATATTTTTAATGCATATGTACTATATAGCCCTTCGTAGGGAGAAAGGCAAACTCCCTCCAAAAATATATGAGAACAGATGAGAGACACCTGTTGCGTTCAGTCCTTCTCTGGTATATAAGATACAGACTGAAGTGCTTCTATATTGTTCTTATTTGTCTGCCCCACATCACACTGAGAGCTACAGGCATGAACGGTTAGTTTCAGAAATAAACATTATTTTTCATGTAACAAAGGGAACTGCGAGTTTGGGCTAAAATTTCAAAAAGGTCGTGAAAGTCTGGAAGTAAGCCAATGCATTCTGCACTTCAAAATTGCAAAGCCCATCTCAAAATTATATCCTCCTCCCTCTCAGTTAAGTGTTGTTATTAGGTCTCAAATACGTTTCTTCAAAGGTAATGAAAGTATATGCTAACACAACAACTTTGTCCAGCTGGAAAAGCCACCTATGAACAATGAGACCAAATCAGAGGTTTAACCTTTCCATTTTATTTCTATGATTAACCTGTAGTGTCTATAACCTTGATAGCAGTCATATACTATTAATTAATTCCACTAATTCAGGTAGCATACCCACTGATTTGAGGAAATTTCAGACTTTGGTCAGTATAAGAAATTATGTTACATCCTGTGGATGATGAAAAAAAGGAAGGAAAAACCTTTGTACCTACCGAATTGAGCTGTTGTGATTTCAAATCAGTTGTTCTGCACGTACGGATATAATGACAGGAAAAAAAGTAATTATAATTAGGTGTCTATTTTGATTTTTCTCTTCATAGTATCCGTACTGAATGTCATTTGATTTTAACAAACTATAAAGTCATTTCAGGCAGGCACTGTATACCCTTGCTGCTACCGGTCTACTTAGAGCCTCTAGTTTATTTCTATAAAATTTTCATATGCAAGTATTTAAACATTTTTATTACTTAGAAAAAAAGAATAATTAAACAGTATGGTGATAATCCAGAAAGACAAAACAAAAAGACACTGATCTAAGCAACGTGTTAACAACTGTTTTCAAGGGATGAAAATAGGGAAAAAAGAAAGAAAAAGAGGAGAGGGGAAGAAAAAAATCATGAATCAGTGAAGCTCAACTCAATTAACCACCTGATTATGTAATTTAAGCTACACTTCCACTGAGCCCCCAAAAAAGTCTTTTTTGACTTTAATGGGACTCTATAATGTGCCTAAGAGCCCATAACTATAGGACATTCATGAGGATTGAGTCCTTCATTTTCAACGGATGTCATCACTGAAAGTAATTTCTATGACTAAGATGCCCAGTTTGATACTCTTACTTCCCTGGAAATTTTCACTAGCATCAACTTCATTGGCAGCAATAAAGCTACTCTCACACTCTATCATTCCCAAAAAACTGATAAATCAGATAAAATGATAAATCTTAACAGGGAATAATTCACACCACATCGCTTTAGAAATCTAGGGTAAATGCCTAAATTAGGAGTGAGGGCTTTCCATACAGTTACCAATGTCCCCAGAATCATAAAAGCAATATGATTAGGAGGCCTTTCTCTACTCTGCCTAGAAGAACTTGAAGTTAGATAAACTCTGCACACTACACAGAGAACATTTTAATTCATAAGACAACAAGGCTTCTCCAGGAGAAAAAAATTCTCTCAGGTTAAATGACTAGAATATTTATACAAAAAGCAAATCCAGAACAAATGAACAGAGTTCTGGACATGTCTAATAATTACAATTTGAGAGAAGTTAATCTTGGCTCTTTCAGTAAGTTTTAAATGCAGATTCTCATCACAGGATTTTCTGATTATTACTGAAGATTCATCACTGGAGAAAAAAGTTAGGTAAAGGAGATTAATTCGATATTAATTAAACAGATTCTGATAATAAATCCATCAATGTGAGGAATGTTTTACCAGAGACAACAGTAGAAGTCCAAAAAGTCTATGGAACATTTAATGATAAAAAAAAGGTTTTTTGGTATTGAAATAATGAAAAAACATTTATATTAATAGCTGTAGAATATTTTAGTAACTTCCATTTGTTACAGTAGCACAAATGGGGAAAAAAATGTTTAACAATAGTATTGCAATAGTCTCCAAATAATAAAAAAGTAGTAGGCCATCTTGGAAATACAAGCTACTTTTAATTTTGTATGCATACAAAATGCCATCATTTATAATCTGTACAAGGCTTTCTGCTAGCTTTGTCCAAAAATTAATCCAAAATTTTCAGAGCTAGTAGCTCTGAAGGGAGTACTGGAGTTTCTTCTGTTGTCCAAATCACATTCAACACTTCTGTATCTCTGCATTCTTCACAAGACCACAAAACTACACCTTAATGTAGATCTGAAAATTACAATAAGGATGACAATATTACCTCCATATCAAGGCCAATCATAAATGCCACTACTTTGCAAGTAGACGCTGTTCACACAAAGCTCTTTCAGAAGCACAGCTTTAGAAATTGTACAGTTCATTAAAAAAAAAGTTAATATGGCAAGATGTATACTTACTCCCTATTCCCCAGCTCAATTTGTTCACGTTAATGACTTTTAACTTTGTTTGCTTCCATACCCTATCATAATCCCTCTTTAAAATAAATAACGTCAGAAATTTCCTAGTCCATGAGACACTTCCAGGACAGTAATAGTGCATCTTAAAGTGCTGAACTTGCATTTATTGAAAAGTAAAAGTATTTCCAGCATAGTTTTGCTTCCCACCACACCTTCAGTCTGGTATCACCTTCATTTGTTTTTCCAGACCAAGCCAATCACTTCTGAAATGCTATGCCTCATTTTCTTTTACAGGCAGTTTCCAAGAGTCTCCAGCATTGAATGAGCTGTGAAACTACACTGAAGACTCAGACCCAAGGTCTTAACAACTGGATGTTCACTGTCTTTTGACCTCACAGCAAGTAAGCTTCTACCTTGTGCTTCCTGAATGACTAAATCTTTTTAGATTAGAAATACTGAGCAGAAAATTACAGCCATCCTTTTTAAGTCTGTGTCCTATAATGCTCTCTTTAGCAAAGACAGATCTGATTGACGTGTTTCCTTCTACGTTTGTCCAGCTCATTCTAACAAAGAAAATACAGCTGGCATAGAAAGTGGTTTTTTGCTCTCCCTGACTGGATGTTGCCTATCCCAGGGCAAGAGAAAAAGCAGTTAGAGTAACCCTAACCTAGTTTTCTCTACTACCTTTGCACATGGGCACCAACTAAATTATTGAGTCTGTGAGTAAAACAGTAGGTGTCTCATTCAACATCAATGACAACCTCACACCACACACAGCCTAAAAGTTAAAATGCATCTGTTTAAAAAAAATTAGTTTTTAATATCAGCAAGCGTGTTAATTGTGGTAAAATGAACAATACTGAAATTGTTTGAAGACGGAATTAAATTTAATGAAATTCACAAACAAACCCCTTTTAGAAAGTAACAACAGTTTTTTGAACATTAAAGAGAAACTCATTATATCAAGACAACTCCAATGTAAAAGGGAACCTGACTTCAATCACTGCATATCTGCATGTTAATGAACTTGCTGTGTGCAGCAGGGACTCAACAAAGTAATGGGAAGACTGTCTTAAAGCATACAGTACACTGTAAAAAAAAACACGCCACCTTTAATCAATGAAACACCTTTTCATTCGTACCTTAATAGCAACTGAAATGATTTCAAACGTAACACAAAGGGAAGATGATACTTAGTAAAGGTTTCTTTAAGACATAACATTTCTTGCACATTCTTTCAGCATTCACATGCTGTCAGCATCACTGTGGCAAAGACTTTCAAGTTTCAGCAGACAGATACCGCCTAGTACAAAGTCTTTGTCATAATAATTTCATTGCAGCCCCCTGATCAAACATCTAGACAAATCTGAGACTGAAAAGTGAGAGCTAACCAGTGACCTTTGATTAGAACCACAAGCACCAGTTTTAATAAAATGCTTCATTCATTGCCTTCCACTGCCAACAAGGAAGGTGTGTTTGAGCCTGAAAAATGTAGTCAATATACCATTTACACCCATATAATGATTCCTATTATTCACAGTTAGAATTTGTGACCGTAGCAAGTGAAACATAGACATCTTAAAATAGCTAAATGAAAACACACTGACAACATTCTACCTTTAAAATATATTCAGGAGCCTGCCTCTGCTTTTCTGTTACCTGCTGCTGGCTTTCATGTCTTGATGATGGTATTGTAACAGGGTTGGCTTTTTTCCCCCCACAAGCCTCCACTTACACAATGTTTGGTTTGTTACTATTTCTCAAAAATCTATGACTGTTGGCAAAGTCCAGTTTTAAGGGGCCTTTAAATTGGTACTTCACTTAAGAAACAGTGCCCCATTCAAACACAAGTTTATAAAGCTGCCTTTTTGTATATTATACATGAATATTTATATATTAAATTTTGAAAATTCAACTCGGTTTTGGAGCTGAACTACCTACCTAACTTTGAGGGAAGGTTGTAAAAAGACTTAGCCAAACTCTGCAGTTGTCCAACACATGTTTTTGCTCAAAAACATCCAAGTTGCTGGTCTCTAACACAGAAGTTCAAGGAAATACAATTAAAATCCGTTTCACATATTTGTGCTTTAGCATATCAGGCAAGAGGACAGAAAGGGGGTCTTATCACATTTATTTCCCACTTGAAAAGCAAAAGTCTTAAGAAGGGTAATAAATATTCAAATGACTTTGCACCACTGAGCTACCATATCAAGCTAATGATCTGTAGTCTAGAGCTCTATAAAAAGAAAGCTTACTGCCTGCCGTCACCTAGAGGTGTTGCTGTAAACACTGTGGGGGGATATTCTCCTCTCAGTGTGTGTGCATGTAACTACACTTAATGTTGTTTTCAAGGCAGAATATATTGCTGAGTCGTAAAACAGAAAGACGGGATGAAACAAATGCAGAAAAAATGCAAGGACAAAATGAATTAAAGGAAAGTTTCTGGAGATTTAGCTTAACTTCTTTCTTCACTGTGCTCTGAAGGAGTGGGTTTGTATTTCAGGCCTCACTTGTATACCCACAAAGAGGAGAGACACAGATGTTCGGTCATACATACGGTGGAAGCTCACGGCTAGTTAACTAAGAGCAAGATGGGTGAACTCCACAGCCTGCCAGAGCCTGCTGAAATCTTGAATTCACTGCAACAGAACTACTAAGGTTCTAAAGTTGAATGGTCCACTGCATAAGCGAATAGCCCCCTTCAGGCAGGAAGAAAACAGGAATAAATGACAGATTTGTTATGAACAGTCTGCATCCTCACTAGAGCACGGATCAAGCAGACATATGCTCCATTAAAAGACATGGAGAAAAGGCAGCTCCAAGTACATAAAGAACTACTTCTAACCACATATGTAATGGTATAAAAAGTCTTATCTTTATTAAAAAATATTGCATAAGAAAGAAAGAGAGATGGTCTGCAATTTAAGCATAGGCCTGGAAATGAGCCATATCTTCCAAGTTTGAATTCTGGCTAGGACCCAAACCATCTTGAAACCTTCCTGCTTCAGTTTCCCAACTGGAAAAGTGAGAATAAACATACTTGCCTACGTTATTTCTCTCTCAAGAGTGGAGGACTAATTAAACACAGCGTACTAGTATCTTGTCTGTTTGGAAGCTCCAATGTCCCTTATCACCTCTAAACAAACGTAAAAGACAAATTGCAACTGTGCATCTTCCCTCTTGTATACATTCTCTTTCTAACATGCAACAGTTTAATCACGGTTACATAGGTTATTTACGTTATTCAGAGAGACTGAAAGAAAACTGCATGGAAAAGACATATAGAATCAAAAGGAAAGCTCCTCCAAGGTCCATGTTTACTTTCTTCTGAGTCTCACTCTTATAAAAGCACTAACCTTCTTCTAAAGCCGGAGGAAAATGCTTGTCATCAAAACCCTCAGGTTCCTCTCACCAAAGCCAGCAGGGCTTTAAATGACAAGTAACCTGGAACTGGATAGAAACGGAGGGTGAAACAGTTTGTCTCTCTCCCAACACAGTGACATAAGCCAGGCTTTTTCTTTCTCTGCTTTTTGTTCTTATAGATTGCATGGCAATCCATCCTGGCCCAAAGGTAGCTGATGGTGCCTTCTTGTCTAACATGTATAGTAAGCAGTACTTTGCCAGTTCTTTGGACTTTTAAATCAGTTGAGAGAGGCAAAGTTCTGTTTAGTTACAAAAATAATATATTATCAGATACCAACTTCTGTCATATCAGGATTCTATCAGGGCTGAACTAATCAAGTTTACTCAGCAGTCATTCAAAGTCTAAGACCTGAATCAGCCACAGTGACTCCCTTACCAGGATACAGGGAAAGGTCCTGATCAGCCTCAGTACTGAAAGGTGGTGTACACAGGCTTTCACAACATCCAGGACCTGCCTACAGTATTTCCAGCATTGCCTGCATCTCCAAAAACGGGAACCCTTAATTGGCCACTCCCCACTGACTTTTCTTTTCTGACAAACAGCTCCGAAAGAGAACTGTGAGAAAGGAAGTGGGTCCTGGCTCTGTGAACACAGGTGAGATGCTCAACAAGAACAAGAAGCTAAGACAACTAAGGCTTCTGTTGCATCTAAATGACCATCTTGAAATTAAAAAGAAAAAAAAAAAAAAAGAGTAAAAGGGAGAAAAG
>NW_016690181.1:14895951-14920591 GCF_001604755.1 Lepidothrix coronata | reverse complement strand
AAAGAAGGAAAGAAGGAAAGAAGGAAAGAAGGAAAGAAGGAAAGAAGGAAAGAAGGAAAGAAGGAAAGAAGGAAAGAAGGAAAGAAGGAAAGAAAAAGGGGGGGGAAATCCCACTACAAAGAAAGAGGTACTTTCTTTATGTAATTTTTCTCATGCCTGAAAGTATTAAATATATAGTAAAAATTACACTGGTGTCTTGTGTCTTATGACTTAACAGTATTTTTCTACTTCTAAGTTGTGGTGGGGTTTAGGGTTTTTTTTTTTTACTTGAAAAATACTACTCTATTGTACACATTTTCATTTTTAATGGATGATTCACTTGCTTGATACTAAATGGAACAAATGCCTTAGTAACGTAATCAAAAATATGCAGGCATGTGTTTCCAAAATTAATTTTGATATTTCCTGTCACTGAACTTGCCTCATCAGAGCATAATAGTAATTTTATAGTTGTAGCAATGCTGATTTCACCACATAAGAATCTACAGGAACATTTGAAGTTGCGCATGTTCAAGATCTATTTTTTTTTGTCCTGAACAGCTATACAGACAGTGAGTTTCAAATGCCTATCATCTTCCCTTTAAGTCACACAGAAACTTGATTCAGAATTTCCAAAGGACAATAGTTGAAATCGCAATCTATGCACAGTAACAGCTTCTCTCTTACAAAAAGATGCAAGTCTAAGTAATCACTATTAAGCCTTTGATCACCATTTAAATTTTGTCTTACTATTTAAAATGTGTATCTTGATCCTTTTAAGTAATTAGACAATCAGTAAAAAAAAAAAGAATTTGGGCTATTACAATTATTGTTCAAGGGTTAATTTATATAAGCACTGCAGGGGCTATACGGAACACTTATTTTATAAAAGATCTTTTCCTCCTGTTTCACACAATACTTTTCAGAAAATAAGCAGTTGCACAAAAATGTTAACATATGGCAGTATTTTTGGAACTGCTGTAGAAATTAAAGGCAATAAAATTGCCTTGGACAAGAAAGGACAAATAGGCCAAACCAAATAATTATTCTTGCAGCTTTCTTTAAGCACGAACTCCATTTTATATGCAGTTTCTGATCTCTCATATTAAATCTGATCATATATATTTAATTCCATTCTTAAAAATTTCAGTAGACAACTTCAGTGCTAACCTACAACTGCCCTGTCAGACAATCTTTGATGTCACAGCATAATAGCTCCTGAAAGAACAGCGCTAATACTTAATGTAACATGAAACCAGGGCCCTGCAGTGGGGCTGTCTGCTGTCAGGAACAAACAGTTTCACTGCTGTTCCCCAGAAGTGACAAGATTGAGAACTAACAGGGCAGCACCTCCTCAGTGCTACAGGAGACCTGTGCACTGGAGTCACTGGCAAATCTGATTTCTTAAATATAGCACCATTACTAAACGTAAAAATAAAACAAAATAAATAAATAAATAAATAACAGAAAACACATTAAATAAATATGCCCTCCATTGCAGCCATAGTTCATCTCAGATGTTCACTTCATCTGGTGTAAATACAATTATGCTGATGTGAAGACTAATTATTTCTATGCTGTAAATGATAAAACAGGAATCTGTGTTTATGTGGAATTCCTTTAAATTTCATGTTTGCAAGTAAAGATATTTGTGCCAACTCATGCATCCTAAATTCTTTTCCAGAATTTATCATTTTGCTTGCTATGACATTTAGATCTTTGGTTTTGAGTTGAAATTTTAAGTTTAAAACTATTGCTTGTTGGCTTTCAGCAGAAAACATAAGATACTTTTCCCCATTGCTAACGCAGGTGCTTACAGGCCTGCCTATGAACTTATTATCAGATTTTGACTAATGAAAACCACTGCACCCAACAGAAAGCATTGGGAAGATCAGATTCCAAAATCTTATGTGCCCCCTGTTCTGAATGACACCGAATGTCACTTGCTCAGCGCCCCTTTCAACAAAGCTAAAGGGTCTCATGGGAGGGATGAGGTACTTATAGAATCAGGTCCCATATGTCTCTGCTTTGTGCTCCATATTTTTACCTCTTTCAAAACATTTTTAAGATTCGTGTGTAACATTGCTTTAGGTCAAAATATATTATTATACATGAGTACCAGGCTCCCATGGAAATCAGTTCCATTGCTGGATTTATTTTCTCTCTTGGAAAGCTGACTACTCTATTTTATAAACTAGTAATAGCTGTATTTTTAAAGTTTATAAAACCTGGCCTCTGGCTAACTTGTAAACATAGGATATATTATCCTTTTGTTTGTAAAGCTTAATCCTACAACTGTCAAGCTGAATAAACCTTTAGAATAATAGTAAAAATAATAAAAAAAAATAGTCATCACTAACAGAAAATTGAACTCAGATTGAGATAAAAATGTCAGTGGCACAATTTTTGATGTATTTGGCACTACTCATAGAACTGAGAACATTTTTATCATTCAAATTTCTTAAAAGCATTCTTGGGCCATCAGATTTTAAAAGTCATAAAGTGATAAATTTTTTTAAAAGTATCTATGCTTCACCATCCTCGTTCAATGAATCTCTAGTAGTTGGCAAAAAACAAGTTGTAGTGGTTTAATCATGTAGGACCTTACTGACACTGAATTGGAAATTAGATTCTTCTGGTAGATTCGGAGCACAAGTCCATATAGCAGGATTAAAAGCTATCTGCTCATATATTTGCAACTCTTAGCCTTTGTTCCCAGAACATACATGATAACCATGGTGCAAACAGTGAGTTACAGACATTCTTTATACCTTGTAGTCTAAGTAGATTACACAAGAGGGAAGAAGGGCACTGTGAGCAAAGTAACATGTTAGTAATCATAGTCTGTGGCAGCATCAAAACAATAGATAACGCCAAGTTCTCCTCCCTCGCCCTAAGTCCTGGCTCCCACTGCTCCTTGAGCTACACCAGAGGCGTGTGTTGTTCCTGCTCTTGTGAATGCAACCAGAACTGTTTAAGAAGCCACTGCTCTCCCTGCTAGGACTTACTGTCCCTTCACTTAGACACTGTATGGTTTGAGCTGTGGTTTCAACAAACTCCCTTTGCCACACAGTGACATTACATTTGAAGCATTCACACAGTCATTTACTGCACCTCAGCTGAGAGGCAAGAAAGAGGAGCTAAACGTATGATTTCTTCTGTCCCTCCAGCTAGACGTGCAACAACATGCCTGTCTACACTCTAATCTAGGCTATATAAATACTTTACCTCAGCTATTTTAAAGACAGAGCATAAAAAGAAAGACAAACAGTCAAGATTTAAGCTAGCACTTAACTGTACCCCTATTCCATCTTGATGGGAGCAAGCAAAAACTCTTACAGAGACAATGAAAGTCTCTCTCCTCTGTGGTTTGAAAAGACCAAGGTTTGTTCCTGCTGAGGAGAAATGGTATCCATTACCTTTTCTCAAGATACCTAAGATTTTCCCCAAGATTCTTTTTTTTTCTTAAATTCAGTTTGTTCAGTTCATCTTTTGTGATGTTTGGTCAGAATTTAGAGAAAAATGGACAAATATTTATTTAAAATTGATATATAATTGACAATAATCACACAATAACAGAAAAAGATTCTCTGGTTTCTGTAACACTACTGAGGTAATGCCAAGATTATGCTTTGTAGCAGAGCAGGTGAGATGAAGAGGAAAACAATTAGAATCATTACCTTACGTGGCCAAGACATTTTGAGTCAAAACCAAATATCTGACAGTACTGCTTAGAGATCTCAGTTCAGATAAAGCCCACTGCTAATTGTTATCTGCAGAACATTCTTTCAGCGTGAGGGGAAAAAAAAGGTGGCACAAAGCAGAGAGAATTTGGAAACAAAAAAGTCAACATAAACAAATATATTTTATTTTCTGAATTTTATATACTAACTGTAGACAGACATTATTAATTTCTGCAGATAAACAACCTAGTTCAAACAAGGAAGAAATAAAATCTGGGTCAAATGTTGGTCTCCTGATCAAAAATCTTAGCAATTTCACATTAAACATAAGTTGATTATAAAGAACATATTTATTTAGCATCAGTAATTATGTAAAATGAGCCATTCCCTCTAGAGATTATCCATAGACTTCTAGACAAAACAAGCCCCAGAAGTTTTTAATCCTGACCATGTTGCGGGCTGACCATTAAACAAAGGAGCAGGTCAGTGAGGAAATTCATAAGCCAAAAAAATATATAAACCACCACTAGTGAATAAGGATTCAGTCCTCCAAAGTGCTAAGCACATTGGCCCCAATCCAATGAACTACTTAACAACATGCTGAATTTTAAGCACATACATAGTCTCATTCCCACTGAGATTATTCATGGGCTTTAAAGCTCACCATGTGCTTATATAGTCTTTTGAACTAGGACCAGAGCATTTGGTATCTTCCAGGACTTGAACCCTGAGTGTTATGAGTGAGACCTGAAAGAGTTCAGGCAAATTAAATTTTTATCTGCCTTAGTCAATAACTCTGAATTTCATTCTTAAGATGTGAACCATTTTGAAATTATGAGTTCAGATTTTTGACACCCAAACCAAAAAATAAAATTTTCCCTAAGTCTAGACAAAGGACAAAAGCCCATCAATTCCTCCGGCTGAGAAAACACACGTGCTGCTGAGTTCAGTTGTAAGAATCATCATTGCCTGAATTATTGGGAATAAATGCCAACTGTCCAATTCATCATTGCTATTTATTTTAATACAAAAATTGCGACAAGAGGCAAACTGCTCTTCACACATCTGATCGTGCTCGTCATGGCTCTAACAGCAGAAAACAGGCAGCCTGTGGCTGTCAGTGGCTCCTGGCAAATGCAAATCTCTTTACCGGGCCCGTTGCCTTTACCACAGCTCTGGAATTCACCATGAGGAGAGTGAGGCTCAATTGTGACACTGAGCATGCTTTTGGACAGGCAAAATAGCAGAAAAGCAAAATGCAAATAAATTTATTTTGCACATCAAACAAATCATGGCTAATATCAAACAGTCTTTTATCTGTGTGCAAAAGGGGTTGTTTGTTTTATGTTCTGACCTTTTTTTTTTTTTCCATTTCAGGGCCCTATTCATTGCAAAAAAAATATTTTTAAACACAAATAAAGGTATTTTATTAGAATCTGAATTTTTAAAAAGCTTCCTAGGATACTGACACATTAATCAAGTGAATACTTGCACAGAAAAACTCAGAGGGAACAGAAAGAACCACGTTCACCTTGACATCAGAAACAAGATTTTAAACAAAGTGTGAAAGCCTATTTTGTGCAGTGGCTGCTGCGCCTCCTTTGGACAACTGTACTACACTGTGGCATAGAAATTAAATAGTGAACATGCATGACCAGTCATAGAGTGATCCTAAAATAATCAGTTGGCTGCCATGATCTAGCAGCTTTAACTAGATGGAACATTGTTATGGGGATCCACTTGCTGGTCTACAGCGTTCACCAAGAAAAAGCATTAACATGCACCATGGCATATTTCATGTGATCAAGAATTCCAGTGAAGCCACACTAATGAATGATCTTGCTAACCTTGGATACTCTTAGAAGAAACACGGAGAATATATGGATTCTTCCCTGGAAGTTTCAGTGGCTCAATGCCTTTCATGATAAAGCTTCACATTTCTTGTATTTTTGGATTGGTTCCCCCTGCAACACAACTAACAGGCCAGCCTGCACCTCAGTTACTGAAACATGGTGCAGTGGGCCCAGCCCAGCCTAACATGCACAGCTGGAAGGGTGCAGACCATGGTCTAGTTCTTCTAAAAGAACTGTCTATCACAAAAAAGCTTCTTGCTGAAAGTACAAGAACTGCACAATTTTCCAGAAAGCTGAGAACATAGAAAAACTATTTTTTCCCTTTTACATAACACAATATTCACAGTTCTGGAGGTTGTACATCCCAGTTATCAACAGCTGTTCAATCATTACTCCCCTTCTAAGCTTAATTAATATCCCATCTGACTGTGAGTGACAAAAATGCTGATTTTGATATCCTATCCTCAGTTCTTGAAAACTGGAAGAGTACAAGTCAAGGAGAATAAAGTCATTAGGTATGTCTTGAAAGGCTGCATCCACTAATGCTGATTTGCCCCCACACATCCTAAGGTTTTTTCCTGTCTCTCTGCTTCTCATCCTATCCCCTTTCTTCCATTTGCACCTCTCATTTTCTCTCACTCAACTATTCTCTTTTCCTTCCCATCCCCAGAAACTGACTATTTCAGGTTCTAAAGTACCTGTTTTATTTCTGCTTTGCTTTTAGCTAGTTTCAAACCTTCATCACTAGCAAGATCAAAAGAACATAAAATACAATTTCATTTCACATCCAACATTCAGATCACAAATTTGTGTGCAAGTATATTGGGATTACTAATTTACACTGATCATCTAGAATCCCAGCCTTTTCAACAATATTTGCCATCAATCAGCTGCTAGAACTATCAGTAAAACACAAAAATGTTTAAGATTTGTGCTAAGCATTCACAGGCTGACCATATAAATAATATTTATGTACACTTGCTAAAAAAGACTAAAATGACCAAACTGATCCTCTTAAACCTTCCCCAGAAGTCTACTTTTTCTCAGACTGCAAGGAAAGGTAACTTATGTCCCAAAGAATATGCTGTGAATAACTTGAAGAGAAACAGAAAAGTCTTGAATACAGTAAGCACTAAAGGGGACTTATTTGACCACTGCATGTTATCTTCTAAAGAAGACAACGTTACACCATTTATATAGAGAAGTTTTAAAAATTTAAATATATAAAGCTACCTCCAAATACTATCTGACTACAGAAATTCTCTATGCATGTTAAACAGCAATAAGAGCATTACAGTCACTATTCACTTCAATTATACTATACATTCTCCCATCTTTGTCCTTTCATATCCCTTCCCCTCCTCTTCCTCTCCCTTTGTTTTTTCATCCCTTCTTTTCTCCCACACACTTTCAAGAAGGCCCAATTCAGCACAGTGTGGCATCAGCAGAGACCAGCGACAGCTGCTGTTACAGCTACAACAGTGAGTGGATTTAAAAAAAAAATCAAGGGACCGCTTTAAAGTTTGGGAGCGCTGTTTAAATTGAATATGTAATAACTCTGCTGAGGATTTGGACTTCAGCTACACTCAATAGGGGTGCTTCATTACCTACTTGTGGGAATGTCACTTGTCTGTGATGAGGTCACAGCCTCCCGGCGGTAAATTCCGTATGTGCTGTTTAGCCCGGTCAGCTGAAAACAAACTAGCAGATGCCACACTGATTTGCATCCAGTTGCTATTGATGCTAAAGAGACAATATGTGAAAGACAGGAAGTATCATGTGGGAGCCACGCTTCGACAGTGTGAGGGGAAACGAGCGTTCACCTTCTTTATCTAATCATGCCATGCTGAATTACTGAAATAGAAAGTCTTCCACAACAGGAACAGAGCAATCAAAAACAATTTGGGGCTGGATTTGCCTCTTACTGGTTTATCAGTTATCCTAGGCATTTCTGTGCCGCTTTGACCAGGTTGGGGGGGAGAGAGATCCATCAGAAGCAGAATCAGTAGCAGCTTATGCCTTAAAGTTTGCACTTCTATTAGAAATCATCCATACAAACAATTCAGCAAAACAGTTTCCTCCTGCTCCGTTTGGTTTTGGTTATGTTATACTCATGTTGTGGAAAATTGAATTCAACCTGTCCAAGGGAGGACTTCATAAATTAGAAACTCTAGCTAATTCTCAGTAATTACTCTTTAGGTACCTTTTAACTCTCCTATCCACGCTTTCTCTTTCCCTGAAAAGACTATATAACACCCACAGACAGCATTCAAAGTCTTTCACCTTTACACCATCAAGATGATTTTGTGTCTGTAATTTGATCCCATTCCATCACAGAGAGTTGTGCAACAGTGTTTTCAAATCAACTGTTAGTGGGCACACCCATTCATCCAGTGAAACACATGGCAGCATAGCTGCACTAAAATACACACCACAGTAGCTCCATTATCACTGCTAGTTAGAGTTTTTGTTACATTCTTAAATATTACAGATTGAATCTTTCTTGTTTAGAGGTGATGGAGAAGTTAAAAACAATAATTTTCACCAACTGAAATAAAAAAGGAATCACAAGGAAAGACTATGTAGACCAACAAGGAAAGAAAAGCCTTTTGGCCTTCACCAAGAGCTGAGGGGAGGTCTGCAAAACAGGCAACAAGTGCCCACTAAACTGCTTGAATATGCAGTAGACACGGCCCTTGAAGTCTAGGTTAAGTGTCGTGGGTGAGCACAGAGACACGCCTGAGCCGCCCCCACTATGACTGAGTTCATATATAGAGGCAGCAAATGGTGAAAAGTCAGGGGGATTCTCTTGCCTAGTGTGGGCTACCTGAAATTTGTCATCCCCCAGGAGCATCATGCCTATGGTGCAGAAACTGAAGGCAGGATAACACATAAACTAACACATCCCCAACCTGTGTAGGTCATTCTTGAAGAATAAAGGGAACCTGTGACTTATCTACCTGTAGCTCTGAAGCAGAAAGGCTAATAATATCAACTCTCCAAGTCCAAAGTAGCCAGATGCCAGAATGGCAAATATTAGCACATTCTTTCACCTTCAGCCAGCAAAGTGGTTGTCCCCTCAATAATTTAAATCTAGGCAGATCTCCTAGCACAAAAACATTTATTTTTTTCTCTGACTGGTATGCTGAGAGATTTGTAACTTGGGGTATTCTAAAAGTGATCAAAATACATGAATAACACCACTTAGAAGAGTGCAATAGATCTGCTGCGCTACTGCTCAGTAGAAATGAGAATATGCTTTGCCTTACTCCATTAGTTGGCAATACCCTTCTTTCTTATCTCTTCTGTTTCTTTCTGATTTTTCCATCTCACTATGCTTCTCTAAACTGACTCCTCACAGTCTTTGTAGCCACCATCCCATCCCAACACCAGCCAACCACCTTCTAGTTCATGAAATCAAGATGAAAAGCTGATCATATCTAACTTGTTTTGAAATATTTAAGATTCCATTGTTACTCCCAAGGGGAAATACCATGGGTACCATAATTTCTTTGTGGAAAGAACAGGTAGCATAATGGGAACTAGAGCATACAGAAAGCATGAAAGGGTTTTCCTAGAATTCATCCTTGACCTTTTGGGCAAGCAATGCGAATAGATGTAGATAGCAGAATCTAAGAATGCATGCATGTAAACCAGAGGTGAATACTAAATTTCAATTGTAGGAACTACCATAACAAAATTACTACTAAAAATATGTTGAAACACGTCTACTTGGGTACATAAAAAAATTTTCACGTGCACATCTACACATATTTGCACTAAAGGTTGAATGAAGTACGTTTTCACTTCAATGGCCTACATGAACCCCTCAGCAGAAGAAAAATAAGAAAGGACCTGCAAGAAGATAATGTGCCCTTGGCAGATCAGATGTGATTAAAAAAGGAAAACACAAAGCCACAGTCCCCACCATTACAGGAAGCCAGCAGTCAGAATCCCCACATGTTGCATATACTGTACTAGAAGACCTGCTGGAAGATTAGATATGGAGAGACAGTTGATTTAATGCACAATTTATGAGACGAGTTCCCGTTGATGTCATCCTAAAGCCATAAGAAACACCATGTAGGCAAACATGATTCCACCCTAACTGACACCAAATTGCTCTCTACAGCAAATGCAATGCAAACAGGGCCTTGACATGCAACCCCCCTCCCCACACAGTCAGAAATCGCACCAGAAGGTCTTTCCATTGCACCCAGAAGGAACTGCATCATGGCCTAAGGAATGTGCTTGTGGTTGGAGTAAAAAGGCACCCTTCCATTTAGGTAAACAGAGTTACACTGGCTTATACCAGCTGAGAATCTGTCAAATACCACATTATATCAAAATACTCCTCTGAAATAGTTCAACATTAAAATACCATACATATCAAATCCTTCAAAACATTCATTCTAATAACAATAAACCAGTCACACATAGAGCACCCCTATTATCCAGAAAGCTCCCAAAATCTGAGTCATTATCTAGTTTCACCTATTACTTCAACAGGTGAATTCGGTCCTTCTGAGGTAGAATGCTGTGAGTGTCCTTAGCACACAACTACCGCACTGAGGAAAGGAAGTGAGGATTAACTGAGCCAGCTAAAACTATAAGAAGAATGTAGACGGGCAACTACATCCTATCTCAGCTGGAATTAGGCCATGACACTGAGGTTAACCCCCCCACTTGTGCAAAAATACCACGGGTTTTTACTAACCACAAATGGTCAGGAGCTCAGTGGAACAAGCCCATCCACAGAAATAATGCAGATGCGAAAAGCACGCAGAACAGCCTCTGGAAGGGTGGTATTCCAGCTCAAAGTACCCACAGATAAGTACATCAGTCATCATCTAAAACTGGACAAAACGAAGCAAGATTGCAAGATGGCAATACTTTCACATTGCAAGCATCTGTTTAAACACAAAGACTTCCTAAAAGCTTCACCTCGATAGCTCTGGAGCATTAATGGATAGAGCCTCTGTAGGACGAGGATCTGTGAGTAATGAGGAAACTTGCAGCACTCGCTGCCTCCTCCGCACTGGGACACTGACCAACGCAGTTTATGAAGTAAACAATTCAACAGCAGCCCTTCTGGAATAGCTCCTCACCAGGGTGATCCACTCAGGAATTAAAAGTCACGTTTATTCCAGAACAGAGTTTCCAGATAGGGAGCACCCCGCAGTATTTTATGTCAATTTTCCCACAATATCAAGTCCTTGGAGTAATATATTAATTCTCCTTATGTTGTGTAACAGTTATTTGAAATTAGTAAACACATATTGTTTCATTAAAAATATTATGTTCCAGCACATGCGTTTAATTTGCCATAAAGTATGGTATGTAAGAAATCACACAATCTTCAATAAATCTAAAAAGATATTAGCATTTTTCTTTCTAATACAAGATATTTTATGCAAGTCGTAAAATTTCAGTGGTATATGGAAGGGGTCTTAGAGAAATACACAAAAAAATACGACTATAAACAAGCCATCATTCTGGTAAGAGGAAATACAAACAACCAGAATAAAAATAGTTGATGCACAAAAGCCATAATGAGGGGGTTGCTCAAAAAATAACTTCTACTTTGAATGGTTTGGATGAAATACAAATTATCCACAGAAAAGTGTGGACTGGCATAAATGTTTGTACAAAATTATAAGTATATTTCTAGAAGTATGCAAGAGACAACCGCCTGCATGCTGCACAAGGTCCCAACAACGCTCTGCGTAAGTGCTAGTGCACAGAGTCCAAACCACTGCATTTTAATTACTATGCAGCCTCAGATATATTGCCTTTGATATGGAAATGTTCTTGTTCTCTCATCTTCACATACGGTCTCATGCACAGAAATCTTTATCTGATTCATAAAAAATAAACTAGAATCCAATCTCAACACCTGACCTCAGTGCTTAGAAGTTTTTTACTAAGCATGGTGTCACTATAAAAAGAATGGGTAATATTGGTGTAAAGTTAGATATTTGGAGCAATGATATGAAGGATTTGCAGTTAGGAATCAAATCAATACTGCACCTCTGAGGTTTTAGAGTTTCCTGTTGCCTTATGTCAGTCTAACAGTGACTGGAGAAACAATTGCCTACACCTTTCTGTCTAGCTCAAGAAGAAAGAAAAAATATTTAAATGACATCCTGTCTCACCACCGATAGAAAAGACACAGCTCAGCCACTTGCTGTATGAAATAGGTTCTGAAATCTAATAAATTGCTAATATCAAACTTTCCACCTTTTTTTTTAAAATTTGGATGTAACATTCTTGTGCATATTTTAAAGGTATGCACTACAAAGTTCTCACAGGAAGAAGCAAAACATTTCCCAAGCTTTACTTCAGCAAACAGGTAAATTAAACATAAAAATACTTAAAACACAAATCCATTACTTTCCCATATCTTTCATTAATATGCTGCCCGTAAGAGGGTTAAAAAATTTTGCTTTGACAAATTCTACCAGTCACTCAGAAAAAACATTAAATATTCAGACCTATTTAGATAATTCTCCTAGCTCTATAGCATTACATTCTCTTTTTTTAAAGAATATGATCTGTGTAACCTCTCTATAGACTATAATGACCCATCTGTAAATCATTTTGTTGCAGGTTATCTGGTTTTTATCACTGCTAGTACCTGTCTGTCCCTGATATGATACCCTTAAACACATTAACTTGATGGAATGTTTTGACTTCAAAAAAACATCAATTGATTCATTCTCCACCATAAATGAATTACTCTGATTAACCTAGTTTAACAATATACTTACTTTTATATTACTCTTTCCAATTCACAAGGTTCAAGATATATTTGATTGAACTCAGTTCTAAACAATGATTTTCAAACTTGGGACACTTTTTTTTTTCTTCTTAATTTAAGAAGACAAAACAGTAAACATAAAACTGATATGAGTATTTTAAAATATACAAAAGCAGGAGAGAAATGTCTATGTACTGATTCTTGTTTCTTTAAGAGAAAATCCATTTTTCAGGTTCCTGTTGTACTAATTGAAAGAGAATTATTTAAAACTTCACTGAATACTTGAATATACGATGGGTATCTCTAGCAGTTTCATGAGTGCCAAAGAACTCTAGACTTTCTGAAAGACAGTAAACTAAAAATTGGCAGGAAATATCTTACAATGATGTCACAAATATTTGTTGTTGTCACAGAATAATGTTTTAAAAGAACACCTACTTCTGTGCTGAAAAGGCTTTAGGAACATGCACTTATCCAGTTTTATCACTGTAGAAATCGGCTGCTTTCCAGCAAATATGTGTATCAGATCTCTCTCTTCTTACGGAACTAATTCTAAATAAATAGACACATATTTCATACAGACATCACACCAGTTCAGTACACAATCCTATTAATGATAGGATTTTATCGTATTTGGTTGTTTTCACAATATGATGTCATGGCCTGCAAAGACTCATGTGCAGATACATCCTGTGGGAGAATTGTGTGCCTAAAAAATTCTGAATTGCTCATATAAAACAAAAGAAAATTCAGTTTCTGTGGTTTGGTAACAAGTCCTCTAAAGTTCTCATTCTTGCTGTTCTACCTGAGGAAAAATAGAAAATGGTGTAAACAAAATTTACACAAAAAGACGCAAAAATAAAAATAAAGAATAGAAATCACCTTACTACAGCACAAACCTGAAACATGCACCTCTGTGTTTTGCTGCTACTTGATGAATAATCTATATGTGAACTACCAAATACATCATACAGCAGTACTTCTTTTGCAGGTTCTGACACCATGCAGAAGTGTTTCAAGGCTCTGGCTCTGTGATTTATTGTATTCACTGAAATGTTTTAAAAATATGTCGTTGTATCACTGCAGTTGACATAGCTCATATATACACAAACACCCCTATTTACATAACTTTTGAAAACTTTAGTCATTACACACAGCCTTTGCCAAACCAGCCTGCTGATCTCTAGAGTGACACTGTGGAAAAAAGAAACATACAGAACCCCATTGTAATGGGAGGAAAGAAAAGTGCATCGTGGCTTCTCTTTCCGAACTAATTTTTGTTCTGGGAAGTAAATAAATAAATAAATAAATAGATAGATAGATAGATAGATAGATGGAAGCCTTTTAAGTGTGATCTATACACTTCTAAGGGGGAAATCAACCCAAGTGTAAAAGATTAATGGATATGCTTCCTGAAGTGGTATCTCCCAAGGTGATCACAGTGTTTAGCAGATAAAAGGTGACTAAAGAAACTTTCTAATGCCCACTGAGAAAAAAAAGTATTTATATTTCCTATCATCATGCAAAGCTCTGGCCTTTATTACCACAAGATATTTCAAGGCCTCTAAGAACTGCAGAGATATGTGGATACTTTTGAATAAAAATACGGTCAAAGATGCAAAAAACACGTCCAAAGAGAAAGGGGTTTTTTTGCCTGTTGAGCAAAAGAAGTTCAGCTGGAAGTGACCACAAACAGTTGTTGGCCACATATTAAAAACCACTGGCGAGGGAACAAGCACTGGCAGTTCCCACTTGTGAACAAAATCAAACTGACAAGTGAAGGCAACTAACTTTGGACATCAGTTATCATTTTCTACAAGTCAGACACTAGTGGCCTTACAAATAAAACTGATGGTCTCTTCTTATTTCTCTTCTTTCTTTCACCGGTGTGTAAACGTAAAAAGGAAAAAATGAAGCGGTTACATAAGTTGAGCAGAGAACTGGGAATGTGCAGGGAGAGCCATCTGTCTCGCTCCCTTTATGCTGTGTTATACACATGGCACTGGCTTGCACCCTGCGATCTAGCAGAGAAGGGAACCGAGTGAGTGCTGAGGCAGCCCAGCTCATGCTCCCAGCAGCACCGAGACGGAGCACTGAGCCGCAAGGAGGAGGGAGAAAATAATGCGTTTAGCAGAGGATGCGAGACTGCCGACCAAAGGGCCTCTTACGCGCTCATCGCTGAATGAATTAAAGTTCTCGGGGAGGAGGCCGGGGAAACCGGAGCGAGCGGCACAGAAAATGTGACAGGAGGGAAGGAGCCAGGAGCCGTCAGGCGGGGACAAGAAGGACAGACGCCAGCGGCCGGAGCCCGAGGCCCGGCGGCCCCGGGGGGGCGCGGGGGGTCCCGGCGGCGGCCGCTCCTGCCCCCGGGGCTCCGGCTGCCCCCGCCCGCCGCGGGGGCGGGAGCGCTTCGGCCCCGAGGAGGGGACCCAGCCCGCCCCCGGGGGATCCCCGCGGGGCCGGGGCGCTGCAGCCCGGGCTCCCCGGCCGCCCCGGGCGGCGGCGGCAGGACGCGCACCCGGCCGGGGCAGGGCAGGGCTGGGCTGGGCCACCCCCGCTGGGCCCCGCGACCCCCCCGGCCCGGCTGCGGGCGCCCGGCGGCGGCCCGGGAAGCGGCCTGGAGAGCGGCGCTGGGAGCGATGCCCAGGGCTCACCTTCCCCTCCCCCCGGAGAAGCGCGCTTCAAAATGGTTTTGCAGGCGAGGCTGGCCAGGCTGCGCTCGGTGCAGGGCTTCCAAGAGCAGTGCCTGGGTTGGTTTCCGTATATTCTTTGGCTTTTAATAGCTAGCTGAGGAAAAAAAGAAAGCATTATTGTTTTCTTTCTTTCCTTCTCTCATTGCCTATTCTAAATTTGACTCCAAAGTTTAAGCAGTTGAATTGGCTAATTCTGAATACAGTCTATTGAGAGACCAGACACAGCAGTATATCCCTGTATAGCAATAGATACAATGTGCTGAATTGGCAGTCTAATTATAAATGTGGCATTTGGACCTCCTTTCAGACCCAGTGCCACCTTACCTTATGAGGGAACTTCAACTACAGCAACTGTTCAAAACAAAATGCCATTACAGGATCAGCTTCACCCAACACTGGAACCAGCCAGGGGATTGTTTTACAAACAGCCTTTCTCACTTAACACAAGAATGTATTATAAGGAAAAGTTATGGATAGTGCAGAGTCTGAAGAAAACGCATATGTAGTTTCTGCCAGGTGTCGAGCTACTTCAAACTGCAACATACTCCAAATGACCTCATTATTTTCTTTTAAACGTACTCACTATAAATAATTATTTCTTAGTTTTACTAGAATGAGCTGCTAGGTACGCTTGGTGTTTATATTCTGAGAGTAGTGTGCATGTAACATCGTGAGCACAGAAACACGCGAAATATCCTGGCTCAGAACAAAAACCTGCCATAAGATCTTGCCAAAGAATCATGGGGTGCTGAAAAAAGTTTTTTAAAGAGTCTTTTCCAGGGAAATATTTGTATGTAATGGCAGGCTGCATGCACATATCTCACATTCATTCTTATTATTTACTTTATGGTATTATAATGGCTTAATTAAGTGAGTGGGCACAAGCACGTCAATAAAACAAGTCAAGTCAAGTCGAAGTCTCAAAACAGGTTTCAAAATTGCTCCATTACACGAATACAGAAAGGGAAATTCGTTAATTTTTGGACTTCAAACTCTGTTTGAGGACTGGATAGAACTGTTCTTCTGTCCTCAGGATCAGCACTGAAGACAGAAATAGCAAAAATGTTAAAATGAGGGTAAAAGAAAGCAGTAGAAACAAAGTGCCGCCCGTGTGCCGAAGGCTATTTAATTTGCTTAATAAACATATACCTTATCTACAAACAGCAGGCGAAGATATATTACTTTATCACAGAAAGTTTCACCCTCTATGTTTTTGGGAAACACCCCTAGGACAGCACTAATCTGCAGTCCCCAGGCTCCCACTGGGCTGCCTTTCCCTGCGGGCCCTCCTCTCCCCCCCCCCCGCCACTCAGACACAACACTAATTGTCCTTTCACGGTGCCACTTTCACTCCTTCCCGTCCTTTCAAAACAACAAAACCGCAGCAAACCCCACGGTGAGACGGCCCGCAGGAAGCAGAGACAGCGCTCGGCTGGACAGCAGGGGTGGCTGTGAGTGACCTCCGGGCCCTGCCCGGGCTCGCAGCCCCGCGGGCTCGCTGCTCGGGGGCTCCCCGGCTCGGGGACACGCTCTGGCAGCTCAGCTGGCAATGCACGCGTGGAAGTACCTGCTCACATCCCGCCTATCTGCTCTCCCTCTCACGTTATCTACACCCAGCCGCGACCCCGCCGCCGGTACACGCGTACATGCATTACACGAGCGGGCAGCGCCGGTGCCCGCTCCTCCCCGGAGCAGGGCAAGCCGCAGAGGCACACTCATTAGCTCCCACTGATGATTCCTTTCAGGATCATGAATGGAACAATTGTCAAAAACTGCGGGAAAAAAAACAAGCCCCGAGACTATTATATACAGACACAGCTTGTGTGCACGCATGTGACAGTTGCAGGCAACCCAGATTTGGTCATAAACTCTTCAGCATTATCCGAGATAAAACATCAAATTGCTTATACGGTTAAAGAGGTTTCTTATCCCCAGTCAAAAAAATAAACAGCTTCGAAGGTAGTGAAACCCAGGAAAAGAACAAGCTCTTCACCAGACACACCTTGCCTCACTCGTATCCTGCAGCACCGCCTGTAAACAGCTGCGCTGGCTTGTTGCAACTGCCACTATTTTATTTTAAAAGAAGAATAACAGTAATAATAGTTAAGTGAAATACTTCCTGAAAACTTACTTTGCATTTAGTTTAGGCACTATTCTTTTTTTCAGCTCGCAAAGGAAGCCGTTTTGTCCAGGTTAGGTATTGTCTACTTATGGATCAGCCCCTGGCTAAGGGTTTATTTTAATTTATGGCTTATGCATTCTTTTAAGGTCGATTTGCATGACCTCCGGCAAAGAGCTAAGGCAGCAAGAAATCCCAAGTCGACTGTTGCCACAAAGCGGCACGCATCTCCCCTTCCCCAGGTGTAAACAGAGCTCTCTGATGATGGACTGCTCTATTCCCCCCTCCTCGTGTATCACAAATTAGGGTGCGATATCAATTTTAAAGTTTTCCGTATAACTTTATCCGAAGGCTCTGCTGGGAGAGATAAGGCGGCGGCGCAGCCCGGCGGCTCCTCGGGACAGCGCCGCGCCGTGGCCGATCCCGGCATTGCCGCCGCCGCTCCCGCAGCTTTGTGTGCCTCCCCGCACTCGTCCCTGGCCAACTTCAAAGCACTCACCCACCTCAAACTTAGCGGAGAACCTACAAGCACCACTAAAGTCCCCTCGCCTTTCTCCATCCCGCGTCTTTTGGGGTTACCCGCCAGGAGGAACCCACGCGAGCGCTTCGGAGCAATGACAGCAAGCGCTCCGCTCTCGAAGATTTATTTCGGATTTTATTTTTCCTTTCTTTCTCTCTTTCTCCCTCTCGTGTTAGTTCCTTACGTACAATATCTTCCCGCACCATGTGTTCGCCTGCCGTGGGTGATCTTAAAATACAACGCTGATCTGTCACTACATTTTAAAATAAACTCTACTCGGGAAGGATGAGAAAGTGTTGTGATTTCAAGGTACTGGGGTCCCTTAACGTCTCGGAAACCTCGGGATTCAAACAGCCCCGGAAACACGCACGGGGACGAGACTATAACTACTTTTCCCTAAAGGGGAAAAAAAAAGTAAAAAAACCCCACAACACCCTCGTGATATAAAAGTAAATAATCGTGCAGGGGGAGGCGGGGGGAAGGGGTGAATTCAGCAATGTTAAAAGCTAAACAACAGATCTATCTCCGGACGCTGCTGCTTCACTCAATTGCAACTAATAACCCATTAAAGACAGCGCAGGGGGAACCGGATTCTCTCCTGCAAAGCGACATAAATCCAGCGAAAACCCATTAAACCACCGCCACCGCCACCAAGCCACGCAGCACTACACACCACAGCAAACAACAGGTATACAACACAATAGGGCTGGTTTTCCTGGTTACCTCCTCGGGATCCAGTGTGGCACAAAGCACTGGGAGAGCCTCCTTTTTTTTTTTTTTGCAACGCGCTTCGGTAATTTTCATTAAAAAAAAAAAAAAAAAAAAAAAGGAAGGTGAAGGGGGGAGGGAGAGAGGGAAGAGGAATAAATGGGTAGTAATTCGGTAAAATAAAATAAAATAAATGAACTAGAGTCTGCTGGTGTTTCTCCGGGCCATGGATGTGCAGGATCCCGATCGTTAGAAGTTTGCGGATGGGTTGCCTGGAGATTTGGTTACAATCAGGTTCATTTTTTTTTTTTCCTCCTGAAACAAGTGAAGGCGATGGTTACTGCTGTCAATCTTGGCAATCAATGTGAGCGGCCATGTCGTAAGTATTCAAAGCATTTCCCGTCGTGCAACATCAGAAAGTGAGTGGCCAGGGCATTGATCTGAGGAAGGCAAAAGGAGGCAGGGCTCCCCCGCCCAGACAGCACAGGCAAGATGAGACAACACAGGGAGAGAGAGGAGGGAGAGGGGAAGGGAGAGAGAGAGAGGCTGGGAGCGAGCAGGGAGAGCAACAACTGCGGAGAAAGTGAGCACAAAACAGAAAGTGAAATCGGCGCGGGCTGCCAGCCGCATCCCCGCGCAGCTATCACCACTCACAGGGCCATTAGACACATGAAACCCTACACCGCTCTGCTCTCGCTAATGACCACTGATTGCCCGGAGTGGTGAGGAAAGGTACTAGAAAGTTACCGGGGAGGGGGTGCGAGGGCGGGGCGGGGGCCGGAAAAGGAGGAGGGGGAGCGGGGGGGTCCCAGGGGAGCCGGTTCGCGGGGCCGGGGCGGCGCGGGGGGGGGGGCGGCGTGTGACACGGGGCCGGCCCGCCCTCCTCCCTCCCGCCCCCGCACCGCACCGGGTGCGTGGGGAGGCACACGCGAGAAGAGTCCTGCCGGGCTCCCGCTCATGGGTTACAATAAAAAAAAAAAAAATAATAAAAAAAAAAAAGCTGGAGAAAGACGATGTGCGGGAGGAGGGAAGGGCTGGCGGGGTGTGGAGGGAGCGGGGACGAGAGGGAAGCACTCAGCAAGCGCTTACTGACAGCTGATAAATGGGACTCTGAAGAGCCCGATCCCGCAGCCTGGCCCGGCGGAAAATAAAACAGATGAAATGGAAAGTATAAATTGCTCTAGAGATGGGAGTCCAGCTACAGGGACCCGGGGGAGAGGAGGCAGAAGGCACTCAAAGTCCACAAACTATTTAGTGATGCATTCAGCAGAAAGGTAAAACGTGCGTGCAGTGAAAAGGGAAAGACAGGTATGGCCGGAGAGGGAAAACTGATTTAGGACGGACTCGAGCTGAAGTTGGGATTCTCGTGGCGACGATGAGAAATTTTAGCAGCGGTACTATATAAATATCCCTCTCTCTGCCTACCAAAAGGCAACAGATAGGGACTGGAATATCAGCTTGAATACCAATTTAGGAACTCACGCTCCTTTGGAAGTGCTAATTGGGGAGGGGGGGGGCTGATCTGGGAAAAAGAAGGGAAAACTGTAAGGAGCTGAGGAGAAAATCAACCAGTGGCAGAGTACTGCAAACCCAAGAAAGTCTATCTGCTGTATTTTTGCATTCCAAAGGTAAACATGAAAGAGTCTTTCAAACTGTCAGGGGCCCGCAGATCAGGTGGGCAAACAGCGCTGCAGAGCTAACGTCTCCCTCTTTTGATATTATTCACACCTAGGCTAAACTGTTGTTAAGATGGGAGTGCGGAAAGCAACCTCAAGCCCACAAAATGAGAGAGAGAGAAGTTGTTGATTCATCTCTGTATTTTTGGCACTTTCTCCCCGTTTTCCAGAAGGCGCCTGGAACAGTTAGTAACAGACAAACTTTTTAATTTTAAAATAGCTTCATAACTTATAGAGGCCAAACAGAAGAAGAGAAATCCTGATTTCGCTTTCCTCCTCTCTCAAGTAGAAATTTGTGGACTATGTTAGACCCAGAAGCACACTCAGCCCCACTGTGAATGAACCTTGCTTCATAAGGACGTGATTAAAATTGAGCATTAACGGGATGGCACAGGACAGACCTGACCTGCCTCTATTTCATTTTGTTAACAAGGTGTAAAACTCGACACACTACTGGAGTCATGCACGTTGCATCCTCTACCTTTGCTATCCGAGGTGCTATCGTCCCTCTCGAGTAGAGTCCAGGGAAAATGAGTTGTAAGTCAGAACCTCTTGGAATAATGGACCTATTTTATACAGTATTTTTGGGAATTACACTATAATAAAAGGAATAACCAAGTGCTATTCAGCAAGTAGCAAACACCTTGAAATAGAACTTTACAATTATCTAGTAAAGCTTTATCATCAAATTAACTGGATGAGGGCATAGTAACTCATTTCCTTTCATTCTTTCAATTTTAATAAAAGAAACTAAAAAAAATGACATTCAGAGACGGGGGAAATTGTATGACTGTAAATACTGAGTTTGTATTCACCTGCGTTTGGGTAATTCAAAATATGCACCTTGCTACAGTTATGTGGTGTATGGATTTAACAGCAGTAAATAGCTGCCTTTCCAGATATTGCTATGTCCTTTTTAATCTTTAATTATAAGAATTTCCGTAATTGGTCACTAACGCTTTCCTTGTAACACATTTAAACCTGCTTCAAGTAAAAGAAACACCTTGACTTCTTGCATAACTAGTAGCTTTGGAGCGGAAAAAAAAAAAAAAAAGGTCTGTAAGAAAAGAGATGTAAATCAGAACACAAGGAAGAACTATACTGCTTCAGTTTGCAACTCCAGCAATTTGTCAGTGGAAGTTTTTTTTCTTTCAAGAAACAGACAGAAAGGGGGAAAAAAATCAACTACTCCCTAAATGCCTCTAATGTAGCGTTCTCCTTATTAAACACGAAGCGGGAATGGGACAAGAGATGATTAAGGCATCATATAAATCTAACCGCCCACCTAGCTCCAAATCGGGGCAGCATCCCACTGCACTCCCGAAAATCCAGTGTAAGGAATGACACTGGGCTGGGGCAGGACACCGCAGGGATGCGGCCACGCTCCCAGGCGGAGCGCAAGCAACGCTCTCCAGCTTGTTGCTTCCCCTGTGTGATCAATTAAGTTACAGATGTAACTCACAGTGCCGGAGAGCGACAACTTCTCGGCACCAGGAAAAGAGGATTCCTTGGGCATTGTATGCAAATGTGCGTGTGTGTGTGTGAGCGCTGCACGGGGATAATTGTGGTTCCCTCTTTGTTTGCATAAGTGAACACCCGCCGTGTAGATCCGTATACACGTGCCGAGAAACAAGAAAACGCTTTTACTTTTAGTGTTACCCCACGTTTAGAAACCGCGTTTGAAATTACTTCCCTTGCTTTGGCTTCATTAAGGCTAAATCCAGGCAGCGCAGGCAGATGTTGAGGAAGGATGCTGACCTGCTGGAGGTCCCTGCAGAGGGAAGGGACCGGAGGCGCTCAGATCACGTCGGGACACTTACCTGTTCACAGCTGTCATTGCATTTTGCGCCGTCTGTCTCATTAAACACGTTAAAGTAAAGCAATATTCAACAAGCAAAGCAACCTGTCTGTGTGCTAAGTTGTACGTACCGCATCTTTAACATGAGGAGCAAACCTACAACTCTTGTAGAGTTGGCGGGAGGGTCTCAGAAGTTTTTGCTTCAAAGGGCAAGAAATGCCACTTTAAAAGTCATTCACCCACTTCTAAACTCCCCTCCCTCCCCAGTTAATGCCGGACAATTAAGAGGCATCTTTATAAATTCCCTCTGCGGACACTCTCCGACAATGAAGGCTTTTTATAGGTTTGCTAAAGATGTTCAAGAGAAACTTTTGCAAAATAATCAAGAGCATCTGAGAGAAAGCTAAAGGAAAGGAAGTTAAAGCCTGATCATCCGATTGGGAGAAAGTTTTGTTAGACTAGATAGAAGCATATTACTGCACGTTCCTTCAAAAGCAGAGCCATCAGCTGATACGAGTTCCCCTAGAACAAGAACCTCTGGCGATCTCCTCAAAATTTAGGGGACGTTTGTATTTTCTATTTTGTAACTCAAAGCTAAAGATCTGACTGAAAACAAAAACTCTGAATTCCTTACAGCGTCATCTGCCAACAAAATGTATTGTCTTGGCAGAAAGAGGATCAAGGAGATTTTAATTTAATTTTAAACTGTGCATCATCTTGACAGTGAAGGAAAAAGCCGCAGCAACAATCTCCCCACTCCACCCCCCCAAAAAAAAAAAAAAAAAAGGGAGGGGGGGAGACAGAACTGGAAAAACCACATAAACTTTTACAAAGAAAATAAAAGCAAGTTCGACATGAAAACCCCTTCCTGTCTCGGAAAGTTCATTTTAAAGGTCCCTTCTGTAAATCTAAAGTGCAAACACCAGGCTAAGGTAGTGAGTGGCTGGAATTTGCATGCTGATAAGAGAAGGCTGTTGTACTTACAGTGACAGAGGGCAGGCTGCGGAAGAAAAGCTGTTTGTGTTAGCCTGAGAGTCACCCAGGGCTGCAATGAGAGGAGAAGAGAGGAGTGGGAGTGCCAAGCTGGATACACCTTCACCGCATCTCATCACATCTGCCAGCCTCTCTCTCCCTCTCTCTTTCATTTCCACATTCCCTTTGTTCCTGAAAAAAAAAATCTACACGTCACATCAGTCCCCAGATGCAGTCTACACCAAAGAAAAAAAATGAATAATTCAATCAAACTGTGCATAGTCTCTAAGGCAATAAATCTATTGCACTTAAAGAAACGAAGGGTAATTACCGCTATAGAATTAGAATAAGGCCAGAGCGCGCAGGGATCCCAGGGTCTGTAAACTCCACGGTCAAATAAAGTTTCATTTATTTAATCCTTTGACATCCCCAATGTAAACTAAAGGGGAGGATCAGAACTTATTCCGGTTGGGTTTGAGAACGCCTGAAGTGAATGTTATAAAAGGAGAGCGCCCGTGATCTGTGACAAACACAATGCAAGGGAGTAGAAGTGTTTCACTGCATCACCTCCAGGGTCCGTTCCCCCCTCCCTAATGAAGAGCAGACAACACTCCCACTTCCACCGGCTTCTGCTGCTCGCTGCAAGTGCAGCGGGGATCACTGGCAGCCAGCAGCCGCCTTACCTGCTCCCGAGCGCCAGCACAGCCTGAGAAAAACTCAGGGGAAACGGCAATTTTGTTCCACGCTCTGGCGGAGAGGAGCCATGGGGGATTTGCACCGGCACGGATTTGACTCGGAACGCTGCCCCTGACTCGTGGATGTGTGCGGGGCTGAGGCTGGGGACTGCCCGCCGGGGGCGGGGGGAGCCCGCCGGGAGCGGAGCCCGGCGGGGCGGGCGGCGCTGCCGGAGCGCCGTGACAGACCGGCCGGGGCGGGATGGAGGGAGCCCCGCGTCTCCCGCTCCTGCCGCTAAGGCAGCTCCCTCGACTCGGAGGTAAGATGACTCTACATTGTGTTTGTCCTCCCCGGGTAACCCAGGTCCCAGGGGCACGCTGCTGTACTAACGAGGGCGGTGGCTCGGGGCTGTGGCTCAGATCCTTGTACCCAAACCGGGCTGGAGCTTAACGCTGGCATCTGCTGCTTTACCCTCTCAATCACATTCTTTGCGAACTTCTCCTGGGGGGGCTGGGGGAGGAGAGAGACGGGGAGGGGGAGGGGGGGAACCCCAGGTGAGACCGCGCTCTTCAGATGCCGCAGCCCCTCGCTCCGATCCAGCCGGGCTTTGCGCCGGCCGGGAAGGCTGAAACACCTTCCTCCGGAGCAGAGCATCGCGCACCTCCCCGTCCCTGCCCCGCCGTAGCGGGCGGTTTGATTTATCCAGAAACATTAACGGGACTGTTATTCCGGCGAAGGTGAAGCGGAGCGCGCTCCCGGCTCCCCGCGCCCGGGCCTGTGCGCGGGGTTAACGCGCCACCGTGAGGCGGCCGCGGGCCCCGCACCGAGCGCCCGCCGCGCTCCCGGAGCGCTCCCGCAGCCGAGCACAGGCGGGAGCGGAGACCCCGCCGCGGGGAGCCGGCAGTCCCCGGGACCCCGGGGGCAGCGCACGCCGCTCCCGCCCGCCCGCTCTCACGGGCCAGGGAAAGACGGGGAGACTTTAAGGAGATGGAAAGACACAAAGCGAATCCCCGACACCGGCGTTTTCCTCAGCCACCTGCCCCGGGACTCTCTCCCTCCTTCACCTGTCTCACTCGTCCTCCCCGGAGGTTTGCGGGGTGAGCAGGGCAAAGCGCACCCCGGCCCGCTCCTCCCGCCGGCACCGCTCCCGGTGACTCCCCTCCGACACTCCTGCTGGAAGGCAGTGTCCTCTCGGAGCATGTGC
>NW_016690181.1:14812347-14895866 GCF_001604755.1 Lepidothrix coronata | reverse complement strand
CCTCTACCCTTCTTATGTCTCCTTCCCCTGCCAAAATCAGGCCAGTTGCCCTGCCCGGGCTTTCCTAGGTTTTGCTTCTCTAGTCATTTAGGTGATTTCAAGTCTGAGGCTGTGGGTTTAGTTTTGTTTTTTGGTTTTGTTTTGGTTTTTGTTTTTTTTTCTTAATGGAGGGGGAAAGGGAAAAAAAAAAGGAAAGAAAAAAAGACTAGGCTGTTACAACAGTACCTGGGGTGACACCGCTAAAAGTTGTGGAGTGGGCTCAGCACGATGAGTTTCTTAGGCATGAAAGCTATGGGAATGGATCTACTTTAGCAGACAGATCTTGTTATGTAGGGGCACAACACATCACAACATAGTGCAGTTCTTAACTCTACTCCAACAAAAAGCCTTAACCCGGAAGGGAGGGGGCTCCTCTTATGGGTCTTTCAGCAGCTGGTGGGATGGATGCTCTGCCCCAGCCACCGGAAAGCATCCATCATGTCAGTGCATCCTGGCACCCAGAAAAGCATTAACTGCACCGGCAAGGTTGAAGTCACCTAACTCTTAGCTACAAGTTGCACTGGCCAAGTAAGCTCCACAAATGAATCAAGAGAATGCTAATAACAAGCTCAAAAAATGGCAATTACATTCAGCTGAGATTAGAAATCACATTAAGATTGGATCCCTGAAGCTTTGTAGGTATAGAGTAAAAGTGGAAAAACAGTGGAAGACGCAAACATTCCCATTGAAATGCATCTGCTCCTCCTATTCTGGGTATTTAACCTAACAGCTGGATTTACCTATTTGTCATCTTATTAATTTTTCTACTCTGTACAACAGGATGAACATAAAACACCACCAACATATAAAAAAAAGGAGCTCAAGATTAACAGCAATTTTAAACATACTTTTTCAGAAGCAACCCAAAGCCGTGCAAGAGGTGTTTAAAGCAATCGTCACAGTCATACTAAGGCACCTCTTCCTTGAGCACACACCTGTGTGGCCAAACATATTATACTGATATTCGCGGCTTCAGCTGGGAATAGCAGAGCTTGTCTTGTGAATGAGGAAGGAGAGGAAGATACACTGGCATAGCTATACCACACAGTGTTGAGGAGCTGGGAGGAGACACGTCCTAGAGGACCCCCTTGCAGGTCGCAGTAGTCCTATTTTATACAGCCTAGAGTAAGCTGTAGGTCAGTGGTGTAAACACAAAAGTTACAGAATATTTCCCCCTAGAACCTCAATCACAGAAAAACCTTTGCTAAACATGATGACTGCAACCCCCTATGAATTACTGTAAGGGTTTATCAGCACACCACAGTGCTTTAATTTCTTCACTAGCGATGCCCCGTTCTGACAGCACATGCTAGAATTCCACAGAGCACGTATAGGCTTTATATTGTGATACTGTATTTATTCCATCAGTTTATTTTGTTTCATACCCCCTCAAAAAAACCCACAAAACCCCAAAAAAATCTGCAATAGCAAAGCACAATTTTCAACGCCCCTGACTGAACTATTGTGCTACGAACAAGATACTGTTTAAAAAAACAAACAAACAAACAAACCCCAAACAAAAATATATTTTAAAAAACCCAACCCTGGAGGCTAGAATAAATAAACAAAGCTGTCTTTGACCTGAGGACTTGCCCACACTGCAAATAAATGCATTGCCACTAAGCCCCATATACATGCCACATGAACAGAAATAAAAGGAATCTTCGAGATAGGCCAAGGATTTTGTATTTTATATTACTATCACTGTGCACTTATAAATTGCATTGGTTTCAAGATGTTCCTGTGAATTTGTGATAATATGGCCTAATCTTGTAGGCTTCTGTCACTGTTAGTTGTTTCACCCAGAAACTCAAGTCCTGTGCATGTAAAGTGCATGCTTCTTATTAAGAGAAACAAAATGATGATGCCATAAAGGATTAACAGTTTCAAAAACATCAAAACAAAAGGTTAAAATGTCTGCAGAGAAATTTTGGGGTACAAAGTCCTTTCAGACTGTCCAGTTTTACTTGGAGCTTATAAATATCATGGCACATCGCATGGGTAGTATGGCTGTCTCCTCCCTCCTTTCCTCTTAGGGCACATTTTCTAACCCAAATATGCAGTAAGAACTTCTTGCAACAAAGTTGACTAAGAAGCAAATCACTGTATAAATCTTTCAAAACATGTTTAAATATAGCTTACTAAACCGGGAATATTGGGTAGAAACTGCTGAAAGTATTCATACTGTTAGAAACTAAAATGCGACGTGATCTCAACATATTCGATAATTCAATTACATGAGAAGTTTTTCCAATGTAGTATCAAATTTAAGACTAAAGTGAAGTAAATGTTATTCAACTGTTTTGGAATCTTCCTAAGACAAATGACTCAAAGATCAAGGTGTTTTATTTCCTATTTGAATCAATTATCAATAAGTCTTATACATGGGAATCATGCATATTGGATAGAAAACACACTTTTTTAATAAATAAAAGTTAGTCTGAATAAAATTACTATGTTTGGAGAGCAAAGTTCACCATTTTTTAAGTCACTGCAATCTATATAATTATGAAGTAACTTGAATAAGGCATCTTACATTGGTCCTAAATGTTTTACTCAAGTAAAACACTCATTGATTCCAATGTGAGTGTTGCCTGAGTAATAGAGTTCCCTGTCAGACTGTTAAAATCAGCTAACTTCTAAGAGCCTGCAGATTGATGGAATAACGAGATTATACTAAAGGTATGTATTTAATATGGAAAAAAAAATATTCAAGTTACCAGGCAAAGCTTTTCCACATTTACAATAAAAGAAGGCAGTAATATAAGTAGATATTTTTAGGGGGGTGTCATGCAGACACTTAAGCTTGTGACTTTATTTATGTAAGTCATGGCAGTGAATCAGTACTCTTATATCACAAGCATTAGAGGTTTAGCCTCTAGGACAATAGAAATAGGAATAAATTTGCTTTAAATATTCCTCTAGCAAAACAAGACTGTTTTTAAATCAATTGCAGTAGATTACATTGTAAGAGTTATTTTGGAATGTCATGTTTAAAAGTTTGTGAGTGATGATATACATTCTCTTTGTTTTGAGTGAATAATCTCTTCATCAACATTACGTAGCAGAGTTATATTTTAAAATGTTCTCACAAAAAATCAGAATTCCTTCACAAAAAACCAACATCAGACAAACAAAAGACACTGACATACCCCTTTTTCTGATTTTTTTTTAACTAAAGTATTAAAAGCTTAATTCTAATAAGAATATTAAGTAAATAAATGTTAACTCTTCAGTGGTATTAGCATAGTTGAAATAGTAGTTTATAAATTTTTGAGAGCATCAGCATCATGATATGGTTGTCATAGAAACTGCAACAATATGTCATTTCAATTAATTTTACATGCAGCAATGCTGAGGTCCATGTCACAATTCTTTTAGGAAGTTCTAGAAGTAAATATTGAAAAGCAGGAACAAAACCATTAATAGGTAATGGTACTCTTCAATTATTATTTAGTTAACAAAACAAGGAGAAACCTAAATTATTCTAAAATAATAACTATGCTGGAGAAACTAGTTAAGCAGACTTTGACTTTAAAAACACCAAAATTAAAAGATGAAAGCTATGGAAACATTCAGACTTAAGTGAAAAAAAGTATCTTCTCCCACTGAAGGAGATTTAAAAAAAAACCTATGTAAAAAAAGATTTATTCCCGTTCAAGAAGTATAAAACATGAAATAGTTTTAAATCATGAATGTTGCTTTTGTGTGTGCAAGAAGCAAAAAGTCAAATGTTACAAATCCAAGACCATAATACAAGATTTTCAAAAAAGCTTTAAAGGTAGGAAATGTAACATGAATAGATTTATTTTTCCTGTATAATGCAGCTACTGTGTGTTATGAATGCTACCTTAAGTAAATCATTGCCAGACACACTCAACTGACATTAATGACTTGATTTTTAGAACAGAAAAACTTACCAAAATAAAGGCAGTATTTTTAAAAAAATAATAATTGTATTGTAGCAGTGTGAAATTTATTTTTTTTATTCTTTCTTTTTATAGGACAGTATGAATATATACTCTCATTTTCTTATTGCATACATATGATACAATACCTAATGCAATAGTTTATACATGAAAGAAAATACTGAGCAGATTGTAACGAGAAAAAAATTTAGATTTTCAACACATTTTACACAGCAATCAATAATTGCATGGTATATTTTGTTTAAATTTAATGAGTTGCCACGCAGACTAGAATGTGCAAGACCTTTCAAGCTGAGACGTGAAACAAGCTGTTTGTAAGTAAATACAAACTATCAATATTAAAAACAAAACAAAAAAGGGAAAGGAAAAAAGAAGAAAGCCCACAGCCTACGGAAGCTATCTGCAGTGAAAAAGGAGAAGCATCTAGAGCTCTCCTTTCTGATAGGATTAAGGAATGCTACAAAAGAAGCATTTAAATCTCTAGTTTTCCCTGACAATTAACAATGAAAAGCAGATGTTTACAAAGCTATTTTACATGCTCGTTTATAAGATGCTAAAAGATGGTTTGTGGATGGTAAGAAGGAAGAGCTGGATAACTGCTTGTCTGGTGTATATTTAAAAGCATTTTCATTGGCTCAGTTATTGTTAATAATGAAAGAAACACTTTGTGCTGTATAGCTCTGACTATAGAAAACTGCCATCGTAAAGTCCTCAACAAACTCTTAAGATGCAATTTACAAAGATAATAATAACACAGAATTATTTCACTTCTCTGAATGCTACACATTTGCATACCAGGACTGTGTACAATATACTCATAATGCACATTCATAACAACAAGGACTTCTTAACATTGCAAAAGCACGAGATCTGTGCATTAAAAATCTACAGTTCCAAGTTTTCCTTTTTGGTGGGAAACCATTTGTATAAACCAGATGCTCTGCATATACACAGAGTAAGCCCACGTTCAGCTCTACACCTTTATTGAATGGGATCATATCACAAAAATTATGGAACATGTAAGCTAGCAACAATATTAATAAATTCCCTCTCCTACAGGAACATGGCCAATTAACTTCTCACACAAATTTAAGCAGAACTCTGGTCTGTAACTGTGAGTCAGGATATGTGGGTTCTATTTCTGACTGTGCTACAAACCTATAGAGTGTTTTTGAACAAGTCACACCAAGTCACTTGAGTAGGAAAAATGCTAAGAATGCCTGCCTTGAGCTCAATTTAGACAGATCCATATCTGCTGATATCGTATGCGTGTGAATGTGGGCATGTGTCTTTAAAAACCTGGGGCCTACTCTTTTTGGACTTTTCACCTTTTTATCATATTTTTCTACATAGAGGGAGATTCTTGGGGGACTAAATTCAAAAAAGATTCCTAACATATCAATTATATTTATGCATAATGAGATTACCATTAAAAGTCTCAGCCCTGCAAAGATTCACAAGCACATTTTGCTTCACACATTTGTAGTAGTCCAATTTACTCTAATCAAATTATTCACTCTCTATAATTCTAGGCATCCAAACTTCTGCAGTATCAGGAACTAAGTTAATGGAATAGATAATGTGTAGAAATACTCATACAAGTTAGTAATGAGGCTCAGCCTTCACGCTCTTAAAGTCCTGCATCACATTTGATAGAAGGGTTTTTTAGGATATTGCTATTACAATGTTCTGGTACAAGTAAGAGGATGCATACCTGACTTGTCATATATATTTTTTCAAACCAAACAAAACTCTCTTGCAACGTGTAAAATAATTCCAAAGCCTGCAGTTCTAATCATAAAAGGTACTCATACATCAACTGGGTGTTGCCACCGTGCAAGCTGATTTTGGTTTTTGCCTCAGCCACTGAATAAATTCTAATTTTTGTTAATGCTTATATTATTCCTACTACTTCTTCAGCTGTGAATGAATATCTTACAGTAAAGTACAAAAATATTTAATTCATATTAGTTCGCCAGGTTTCATTTCCTCGATGGTCTCTTCTGCAACTCAAACTTCCCATCTACGGGATACTCTCTTGGACTAAAATTGCTCTATATATATGATGATATGCAAAGTAGGTCAAGTTTCCAACGTGCAGCTACAGCCATACTTAACTTCACCCGAATGGATACTGCTCACATGGTGAAAACTAAACATGCATAGAAATGTTTATAGAAATGGGGCTGAAAGTAGCAAACCGTCTTCCTGCCTTGGATGGATTTTTACCATAACACAAATTATTTACACAGAAATCTAACAGCAAGGGATAATTGAAAATATTTTGTCTACTTTTCAACGAAACACCATGGAGAAAATACCTTCCCAGCAGCTGCTATTGGTAGAGCAGAAAGGGACAAAAGAAGGAAACAGCCTCTCCCTCAGTCAGTAACAGCCTGGACTGATGTTGCACTAATGCCAAGTAGCAAAGCAGCCGATACAACACAGCTCACGACTGCTGACTTCTTCTAGTACCACATTCCACAGCCCAGAGACACAAAAGGTATCCTCCCTTCTCCCTCCCCTCCTTCCCACAGAAATCATACTCCTGGCTGGGTCCTTGACTGCTGGGCTGCCACAACCACAGGGGAGGGGTCACAATCTGCCTCTGCCTCAGGATTTTGCCGTTATTTTAATTTGATGGCATTTTAATGATATGGAATGGTTAGATTTTTCAAACTGCCATCTGAAATGTCTGTGATTAAGTGTTCTGTTCTAGGGGGGTTCTTTTTCTTTCTATAAAAAATTTTTCTTTTTTTCTGGTTTGAACAATTCTTTCAATCAGCTTTCTCACTTATGCAATAGAAAGGTATGCCCAACGTTAGCATTATAGTTTTTTTTTTTAAATTAACTTATGAAATGTTTACAGTGTTCATCAAAGGAGCCCATGTCTCTGGAAGTTGAAATTAAAAGGAAAAACATGTTAAGCAAAAAGAGAGCACTTTAGAGTCAGTATGGTCACCCACACTCCAAATGCCCAACTCTTATGATAAGCAAGCAATCATTTATTTAGTATGGCAATTTTCCACTTAAGCACTGAAACCTCAACCTCGATTGTAAAGCGGTGTTCAAGTCATAATTCAGTCATAGTTTCTGCCTTTGCTTTTCTAGTTCTTTCTAGAATTTAGAGTTGCAAAGGAAATTGGTCATGTTATGGTTTTTAATGTACAATAAGGGGGGTTGAGTGTGGAATTAGCAGTGTATTATATTTGAATGCACTCAGCTATGGTAGCCACACACGATGAACCTTTTATAGAACATCCTCTGCAGTCATGTGTTCAGCACAGGTAGCAATTCCTGAAAAACAGCACAAAATTCTCTGACACACTTCCTAAGGTTCTGGGTCAAAGGAGGTTTAGCAAGGATTTGTCAAGGCCTATTTAACGCAAGACTGAGATAGGAAAATACTAAAATCTGTGCTTTAAATGTAGTACACTATACCAAATCCTTTTTCCAATTCTAAAAAACTCAACCCTTTTCTATAGAGTATTTGGCACACTTGTTTTCCAAGAGTGAGATTCAAACTTTTCAAAGCCCTTACATGAGGAACTTGCTTCTTTTTGCTCAAAAAAAATGAATGATACAAATCCTTTAATTTAGAGAGAAGCTTTATTTTGTGGAGAATATTAAGAGATTTTACTGTTGATATTTTCACATTAATATACATTATTTATCTCCACAGGGTGGCGAAAAAGAGAAAATTGCAAAGACTTACTGGGTGGCAGGAAGTGGGATTCGCTATAATCAACAGCAGCAGGGGATTCTTTGAGGTTGTGTTGAAAGATATATTCAAGATTTTAGCAGAAAGAAAATAATTGCATTTAATATTATGCTGGTGGGAAATAACATATGTTCAATCTTTTCCAGGTTTTATACTTACATTCAGATTTAGACTCTTGCCCTTTTGATGCAGAGATACAACTCCTTAAAATCTGTTTGTTTGGTTTTTTTTTTTTAATTATTATTTTTAAGCACACTTATGCAAAGGATGTCCTGTTATTAGCCAGCTAGAGTTTTATGATACTTGCAAATTTTACTTCAAAAACTTGCTAAGGTTTCACGAACATAATCAGTGAACAAAGTGAACAGCTCTATGTTCAACAAGCAAGCTATTACCAAAACATATTAGTTTCTAGCATTGTTTTATTTTAGATTTTTTTAATGTAAAACTCAAAAAAATTACATATTTTCTCAGATGTTTGCTTAAAATTTCATTCTGTTTCAAATCACTACACTTTTTAGAAATTCAGAACTTCTTTAAAATGAATGTAGTTCTGTCTGTGTAAAGAGTAACTGCTAAGTTGATGAAATATTTGCAGTTAGTTAATACAAAAAAGCTGACAGTCATACAAAGGTTTTCCACAGTTAAAGGGGATAAAAATTTGTGCATATGATAATTGAGCCTCAATGTTAGTTTATATCTCATGTAAGTTTAGGAAATGAAAAGTAGCTGTCTAGTTTAAGCTGATTGTGCAAAATTCCTTTATAATCAAATACATACATACAGAGAGGTATCACCATAGCATGTTGCAATAATGCCCTGTTTGCCCATGAATAACTGAAGTAAAAGAGAAACTGGCACTGGAGGAGTCTGTCCCTTTCTCCCAAATTAAAAAGCATCTAGACACAACTAATTCGTGCTAGATACCTATATTTTAGAGACTAAAGCGAGATGAATTCTGTCTTGCACAATTATTGCAACCCTTGTCTAGTCTTACCATTTACCTTTTGTCATTCCCTGCCTTGTGTTATTCCACAATGGGTATCTCAGGGCAGATCATTATCTATGTAAAAGGCTAAAGGAACAGTGATCATTTACACCATATAGATTCAACTATTCCTCACCTATGAATTTAGTTGCACACTTCAGGCAACCATATAAAATTGTTTTTCAATTAAAATCTGTTAAAGTCATATTTTTTTCATAACCCTATTGGTTTATTAATTTTCTATGTAAACAGAAATATATATATATTTCTATTTATTTGTAAAAACACATCATAGACTTCTGGAATATGAAAAATGCCAGATCTGGACTTTATATTGACATGGGTTTAGAGATGTCTACCAAAAGACTTAAAGTGGGAGTTGGGGGGGGGGGAAGAAGGAGGTGGGGGAAAACAATCTTCCATTCAAGAACAGTCTCCTTAAAAGTCATGTGAAGGCTAAACATTTGTAAAACATTACATTTGTAAAATGTAACATACACACTTCACAAGCCGCAATTCCATGGTTACTTTACATGTCTTAATGACTGGCATTTACTTTTTTTACTTTTTTTATGTTTTTTAAAAAATATTTACTTTTCTCGCTCCATCCTCACTGCCAGCAGCAACATTACATGGCCACATATTCAGTCAGCTGAAGCAACTGCTGTGGATTTGGGGGGCAGGGAGAGGGGGTCTGTTGTGATTTGGAATAGCACAGCAGCACAAAAACTAGTGCTGGCACCAGAGGGAACAGCGCTGAGTGAATGAAAGCTGGTACGGAGATCAGCTTTAAGAAAGAGTGGAACTGCAGCCTGAGGGTGGGATCCTACAGCACCTCAAGCCAACAAGCGTTCAGGTCGACAGAGCCTTGACTCTCATCCTTCCTCTACCAACTAAGGCTGTCTACTCTTTCCCTTGCATCAGCACTAACACCCACACAGTGTGCAGAAGCCAGCCCAGGGAGGTTGCTCGTCTGTAAGCTAACCCCACAAAAAAAAAAAAAAAAAAAAAAAAAAAAAAAAAAAAGAAACAAAAAAACTTTTCAGCCACATCTACTCCAAGAAACAATTCACAGAATGATCAGACAAGAGCTAGTGCCAGCACAGTGCAGAAGGTGGAAACACAGAGCCAGAGCCAATAGTGGAGAGGACAAGGCAGCCCAAACTTAGATCAACTCCAGCTGTGATGGACCCAGAGCCAGAGCCAGCCTGACCGCTTACAAGCTTCCTAAAACCTCTGCACTTTCTTTGAAAATGCTAAGATAGAATGAGTAAGTTTATAGAGTTGAAATTACCAAGATACCTAAGAAATAAAAGCAGGATGCTTACTTAAACACTGGTCACAAAGCAAGAAAAAAGCCTCATGTCTTAAAGCTATCTAGCAGAATTTTTGTAGAACATAACAGGCAAGGACAAATCATTCCTGAGCTACACAGATCACTCCTGTGAGTCGATTTCTCCTTTCTAAGCCTTCACTGTGTAGTTTTGGATTGAGAGGAAGACCTTAGCAGTGATTTCAGTAAGTATTACTCACTATTTAGAGAACTCCATATCATCATCACTATAAAACACATTATTTTACATATTATGTTTTGTAATGTTTGCGACGTTAGCACAGAGATGAGAAGATAAGGCAGCTTGGAAACGACTGAAACCAAGAACACTAGAAGCTCTAGCATTTAGAAAAATCAACAGTGAGGAAGACGGTACTTCTTTTCTCTATGCAAGTATCTAAACTCTACCATTCCACACCCACAAAAATATGAATCTTTCGTTACCTAAGCATATAAGTTTTTAGAACAAACAGATTTAATATGGCTTAAGTTTGTAAGGGCAACTACACAGACATGATGAAGTGCTGAAAAACTGAATTTAAAAGAAAGGAGGAAAATATTTAGGAGATAAAAAAAATAAACAACAAAAAGATTTCTGATATTACGATCACATTGTAAATAAAATAAACAGAGTCTAATATGCTGACTACAGTAACAATATTAAAAAAAAATCCTTGTAAAAGATAGATTTGGAAATTGCAGACAAAAGCTTCAGGAAAATTATAAAGGATTGGTGCATTAATTCCTGAAAGAGAATAGGCTACTTGCAAGTACAGAAATAAATAGATATTAGTCAGTAGGTTTAGCTTTCCCCTTGCAGCTTGTACTGGTTGGAAGGAAGATAAAATCTGTAACTGATTTAGGGGAAACCACCTAAAACAATATTAGAAAGGTTTATATTGACTACCTGACTTGCCAAGAAGGCCCAGAATGAAGGATTCTAACAGACTGATAGCAGACAGGTCTTTGAATCTAAGATAAATCAGTATTTGCAGACACATTTGTGCTCCCACTGTTGTAGTATCTTCCTCTCTTCTGCTGACAACTTAGGAAATAAGTATAAATTATATGAAGACACAAAAAAGATTTCCAAAACTTAAGTAGAGTAGTCAGGCTATGTTAAAGGTTAGCAGAAACATTGGATCACATGATGGGATAAAAATGCCTGCTTCTGGAGGCCAGCAGTGGAGAGCACTGAGGAAAGAGTACAAAGGATACTTCCTTACAGGGGGAATTGCTGGAAAACAGCTATCAGAGGAATTCAAAGAAGAGAAGAGCGAGGAAAAGTAATTCACGTGCAATCAATAAATTTTCAGATTGGGAGAATTATTGGTTGATAGTTTTCTAGAAATAAAAATTCTCAAAACTAAAAGTCTCATGTGGGATTTTCTGTTGGTCATGTGTACAGCTACTGAGGGGAAAGGTAAGGAACTCGATTTCTGAAGATCTGATAACTGGCCTACCCTGGCCCAAATAATAAAAGCAAAGTTCAGTTCAGTTAATCCAGTTTGGATGTGTATTGATTTGTTGTTGTTAGCAGCATTGCTATACTTTCTGTCTTTTTGAGCAAGCAGAAAGAAACCTGGGAAGGGAAAGATACATGGCCTGGAGAAGAATAGGATGGCATCTCTGAGCCTGGGAGTGGGCTTTGGGTATACAGCTACAAAAACACCTGCAAATCCCATGTCTTTCTGCTCAGCTTTGTTTATATACATTTGGTAGCAGTCCTCAAAACCGGAGTTTTGTTAGTCCAGCAGATCAAGTCTGTTGAACTCAAACTGCCTGCAGGAGCACAGCTCAAGGTTTGAGCCACACTTAGTGGATAGACTTCACTAAATTCAACATCTGATTCATTCGATTCAACGTATTTCGTTAGGGAATTTTTTAATTTTTATTAAAAAAACGAACAACCCTCCCACAAAACAAAACAAAACATAACAAAGCATCGTTTCTTCTTAACAGCATAAAGGTAGTAAAACATATGAATAAGAATACAAAGACCACAGAATCTCTTTCCTATCTACAGTACTTCAATCTAGAAACTACAGCTCTTGTCCAAGCCAGTCATCACCGAGTGGAGTGCCCAGATTTTAGCCAATAGTCTGTTTAATCAGTGTGTGTGGGTGTACAACTGTGTACCTCTGAGTGAAGCCTGGAACTGCTCTGGTCAGAGCAGATGACACAGGTAGTGTTTTGCAGTTACCCCATGCTGTGGACCATGGGGTTGTTCAGTCCAGAATGCTTCCTTACAGTCCTACATCAGAGCAAATTATGATTTACAATACTACAATTATAAAGTAACCACCTTAATTTACTAAATCATTTATAGTATTCCAAAAAAGTAACGTTTTTCTTACCTAAAATCTAAAACATTATTACAAGTGGGCAGAGATCACTGATCTTCTTTTGTACTGAGTTCATGATATCAAATGTCCTATTTATTGAGTGTTGGTCACTGGGATAATTCATGGGTAATCAGTGATTTTTCAAAATCTGCTGGATTGTCACTCAACTCCTGTAATACCTTAAGAAATGTGTCTTTGCCTGATGAGATGTTTTGGTACCATAAAAAGGAAGTTATAAAAAAAAAAAGTCAAAACACAGTGAATTAAAGATTTGCAAACGCATATCAGTGCAGCAAATATAAATTGCCCTATTTTAGTATTATAAAATCTGTAAAGTAGATAACCAACCAATCAGGACACTAGAAACTAAGGTTGCCTTTTTTTTTTTTTAACAGACTGAACCCATCTTAAACTCACCCAAAATCTTAGCTCTCCTGAGGAAAGACAGATAAAAGGTTGAATCTGTAGACAACAAAGAGAAATCCAAACAAATTCCTCCATCCTAAATGGTCACCAGGATTACAAATCAGCTAATTACAATGCAAGCATATGAACTGGGTTGCTTATAAGCAGTGTGTAAATTTAAAACTGCTCTACACTGAAGGTTAATGTTTTATGCACACTGTCCTGTACTAGGACATCTTTTCCTGCACTAGGACATCTTTTCCTGCACTAGGACATCTTTTCCTGCACAACTATTAAAAGTATTTACAAGTATATATACACTCTGCATGTTTCTCAGGAATTATACATTTGAAAATTTGAAGTTAAGAATTCTCAATTAAATTACAAATAGTTACAAACTGTTTCTTGGTGTCTTTCTTACAGTTTTAAGGTTATTTTAAAAACACAGCAGTTACCTATTGACACACTGAAAAGTTATACTTTAAAATGGAAACAGTTATGGTTCCAATCTGCTACTCATACCATACAAAAATAACAGATATACATAATTCCAGTAGGCACTGTACCTTATTATCTTAGCCTTTACCAAGAAAAACATTTTCAAGTAATTTTTTTTTTTACCATAAGTTTATGAACTAAAGTTGGAAAGGTGACCTATAAGCCAAGTAAACAACTTCTCTATCAGTGACTTTCCCCTTGCTTCCAGGTATCTATTGAACACAGAGACTTCATTAAAGCAGATTGCAAAGAAAAAATTGTGCAACAATATTTGCCTTTCAGGTTGCAGTTTTAATATACTTCAATATATTATCACACACTTCCAAATAAGTAAACAGTAACCTTATATTTAAAATTCCTTACTTTTTTTCATCACTAAAAAATATAAAGAACCTAAAAAATAATTGTTCTTTTAATATTGTGGATATCAATTTCATTGATAGCAAAATGAACTTAATTATATCGCTGTCCAAGAACAACAAAACCACCATCAGAGATAAAAATAGATGTTGTTTGTATGTTAATTTCATTACATATGGAAAGGATTGTTATTTCTGTTCAGTTGTTCAGCTGTTCAACATTCAGAACCCATTTTTATCACCCCAACGTAATGAATTTAATCACTTTTAGTTGTGATACAAAATGACCAAAGACTAGAAAGCCCAACCTACAGCTGCATCCCATTCTAGCAGGCACTACTCATAGACAGAAGATGCACAGTGAAAGGCAGATTCTATCCTGAAAAGTCCAAAGCTTAACAGACAAGAGAAACAGAAGGCGTGAGAAAAGAATGTAATCCCTAAATAAAGGTATGGAATGTGGGGCAAATAGAAGGTAAGCAAATGGCTCATGGTCACAGAGGAAGACTGTGGCAGAGCCAGAAACTACACCAGATCTCGCACCCTATTACACCAGATCTCACTGTCCTCTCACACATCAGTATTCCTGTCTGCATGCATATGACTTTGTTGCTTTTCTGCAGGTCTTAAGTTTTATTAAAACCCAGAACGAGATAAACAATATATCTAAGATGCCTACTCACTTCTTCAAATTAAAACCTGACCATTACCAGGCTAAGCAGCAAGTCCCAAGCACCAGCTGTCAAGCATCTCTTATTTGCTATTATTGCTAGTAAGAAAGATATTTTTTCACTCAGTGTGTATGACAGAAAATCTACAGTAACAAATTTTGACTAGTGAGTAAGGAAAGAAAATATAACCTGAAAGTTTCCTTTGACATCCTAAAATGGAAATCACATAATTATGACAAGGGAAATTAATTTCTAGCATTAATATCCTCTTTGTATTCCTAATTTTTAGTTCACACATTCACCTAACAAGAAATATGTAGCACATAATACATCTAATCCCACTGCATTATAATAATTATATTACAGAACACACACATTTGCATTCTTAACTGGTTATATATATATATATATGTATCTATATTCATGTGCAGGGAGACACAAGAAGACAAATACATATATAGAATACATTAATGATTATACTTTCTGAAGAAATCTAAACATTCCGAAAAAGGAAAAAAATACCTTGCTTGACCACACTAATTACCTGTTAGTGAGCTGTTAATTAAGACTTAGGAAAATACACAGTTACAAGTTTTACTATAAATTTTTTTTCAAGAAAAACCTTTGTTGAGCACATTTCCAATAACAGAAACTAAATATTTTTCTTCTATCTGAATAGTAGATTTATCTTTTTGTTTAAGTGTTTTAACGTTTTTAATCTCAAAAATAATACCAGCATAAGTAAAACCAATTCAGAGCATTCTAACACTTACAAGTGAAATTAGTGCCTGTAATTAAAAAAAAAAAAGCTAATGGGGACCAGCACAGGAAAAAAAAAAAATAAAGTGTTTTTCATGGTCTTTCTGACACACCTCTTCCTATGTCAAACTGTGCAATGCTCTCTTCCACTGGCTATTTTTCTAATCCTAATCCTTGTCTCCATGACAGAAGCTACAAGTTTCATGGCACTCAAAGCAAAACTGATCAGTAGTACAGATGTAAGCTCAGAGAAGGTCAAAACACTCATGGAAATTGGAAAACCAAAGCCCACTCCAAGATATAGCACCACACCTTAACACGACTTCAGACAAAGCTCCCCTTCTCACCGCTGTGTTGTCACCTTTGACCAACAACTTTGTCCTGCTTCAAACACACACAGGTATCACCATTGCAGCCATCAAGCTGCTGTTGAGGCCAGGTATTCACAAAGTGATAGTTTTAAATAATGGCAATATTGTTTAGCAGAGATGTTAAATGAGATAAACGATTTATTCTGTTGAGCTCCATACAGATGTACAAGAGCCACCAAAGCCCTGAGAGAATTCTGCAGCACTGCACCTGCTGTCCCTGATGGGTAAATTCAGAACAATATTTCAACAAAAGGTAAGATTTTATTTTAGGTGTAACTTACCCTTTTTCTTTCTGCTGTATTTCTGCAGGCATTTTTGCCCACCGTTGTACTTCAACTATCACCAAATTACAAGTTTTGTTGTTTTGTTCAGCAGAGATTTTGTCATTGTTGTTGCCTAAGGACACTGGCCAGAACAATAAACAGTTCCAAATAAGTTCCCCTTACACAGCCTTGGACATGATAAAAACTTAGCTGCTAAAGTCTGATCACACATGAAAAGTGTTTGAACTTTGTCAGTCCTTAAAACAAAAAGTTTTCATTTATCCTGACAGAAACATGAGGAAATCTAGATTTAAATTTTCCGTTTTGGTTTTTTTTTTTAAAAAAGCCCCATAACTGTAAAACAGAACTAAATGTTGTATTTCTCAATGGTAGTCAAGGAGAACACTCAGAAAGCTCATTTAAAACAGAAACTACATATATGAAATAAAATGCATAGACTTGTCAAACAGAAAGAATATTATAACAGTAGATACAGGGCTGTTCCTTTTTACTTTCACTAGCCCATAGTTCTGATTTGCATTAACTAGATTGCTGCCACTGGTAAGTCTCTTCACATTTGACATGAAAATTAACAGAAGACTAATTTTAGGATTTGAAACATCCTTCTATATCATACAGGGGGGTTTTTCCAATATGCAAAACATTTTCCTCCTCAATATCAAGGGGAAAACAGACATTCATTATCTAAGTTCCTCTTTAAAATTCTAGCTCTTCTGCATTTCTCCATTTAAGGACAGCTGGCCATCAGTAGAGAACAGAGTGCTGAAATTGTTAAAATAATTGACAGAAAACTGTGCAGACTCCAAAAGGCTTTCTTGAATGGATGTCACCTAAATCAAATATTAGAGCTTTTCCTTGAGTTTATAACATGTGTGATATAGTCCAATGGTTTGTTCATTACAGTAATTTTCCTTCCCTTCTGTTTTCAAGGGGTTTTTTCTGNCTTTAGCACACATTTGAATCTATTCCCTTTCTTATATCACAGAATATATGGTAAGAGCTTAGCAAATAAACAATTTAGGGTAAGAGATTATCCAATAAACACTTTAACAAATGTTCCAGAATAAGTTACATCACTCACAAAGCACCCAAATAAATGGCTATTGCATTGATACATTCAGCATCTTTAACACCTCACAGCAAACCAAAGTTGTTTAAACAGTTGAAAATGCAGAGAGCAGCCTATATTGGTCCACCTCAAATACAACTGCTTCAGCAGCATGTCTTCAGTGAGGTTTTCAGACTCTTTAAGCAGAGATTCCTGGAAGACATCAGCTTTTTTGAAGAGCACCACTGCCCAATATGAAATCTTTTTCAAATCCCAACACCTAGTGCACCCTTATTGTAGCTTTACAAGTAATCACATGCACCTTTCAAAAATAATAAAACACATCTTGTAATAGCCCACTGAGTGCTGCCAATGTGCCATCACTGCTGTACCTACAGAAAAACAGCGATACAAAACGAGGACTTGATTTACCCCACACACAAAGAACGTCTGTCACATAACTGCAATAAAAACTCTGACCTCTCGAGTCCTTATGCCTTAACCACTCGACCAACATAAACACACCCCCCCACACTCCTTAATAATTATTTCCTAAGAAATAAACGTGGCATAGTTGCAAAACTGTAGCACAGATAGACTGAAATAACTCTTCAGCTGCTTGTACTTACAGATATAAACAGTGCGCAGTTCATAATCCACCTGGAGTTTTCAGAAGGTTTTGATGTCAATGCTGTTCAAACACATCCTCTAAAATGTTGAGTCTATAATCCCTCAATATGTGTCAGATAAAGGATTTCTTATTGATTTGAGGTCAGGATTTCAGCATAGTGAAACTCATGCAAACGTAAGGCTTTTTATGTTGTTTCTTTTCCTTTGTCTGGCTACTGTTTTTTCACTTTTAAACATGCAATCTGTGATCCACAAGACTTAGGAAAAAATCCAAAACTGTTTTCTTTGTAATTCAGTACATCCAGATAAAACCATGCTAGAAGGTTATTATTGATGCCTTGTTTGCTCATGCTATACTCACAATCTATTATATGTAATCCCTGGATATTCTGAAGAATCATTGCTAAAATTAAAGAACCTTCGTTTGAATTTAAAGTTTTGGTGAGCAAAAGGCATCTGCTAATAGAAGACAAGCTTAGAAAAAACCTGCAGAGAACTGTCCTTCCTTACTGCCACTGCTTTTGCAAACTAGCCACAAAAAAAAAATCATGCTAGGGAACATCAACAAATTGGTTCAGGTGCCTAGGATTAACATTCACAGTGTTTTCCTGGGACATATCTTGCCCTCCTAAACACACACAGTGTTGCATCATTAACTCATTATAATTATTTAAGAACCGATCACCTGTGATAGGCTGCAACTAACAGTCTGTTTTGTAAACTAAGCAAGTTTATTCCTGCTCTGTGTTCATGCACTGCTTAAGATTTGCCTACATACAAAAGTTGTGCTTAATTACACTGATTTCATTTAATCAGCTCAAACCCTGCACTGTGATGAGATCAAAAGGTTGCTTTCTACATATGAAGTTCCTCATTGGGGAAGATGGACACGACCCTTCTGTACAACTACAGTTGCATCCATATCTTGGTTACACCTGCACAATTACTTCAATAAAATATAACGTGAAATACTTACACTGCTCTAGAACCCATGTTCAGAACAGAACGTACAGCTGGAAAAGCAGGTGGCCCTTGGAAATTTTGGTAAGAGATTTTATTAGGAGTTAAAATACTTTTTATTGGTGTGTATTGTTTGAGAGCTCACGGAAAGTTTCAGATATAATAGTCAGTCTCTAGCTGAGTACTGGTAGAACCAACTTCCTGAGTTTCTGTGGCACCCCAATAGCTGAGAAGGTGCTGTAATTTTCACAGCAAACAATCCCTAACTTTGGATGCTTTTAAATAGCATTCAGGATGCATTTCTATCTGTTGCTGAGAAAACTGAAAGACTAAAGATGCAAGATCACCTGAGCCAACAAATGCTAGTAAATATTTGAAATTTCAGAAACTGTTGAAAATGTTTCAGAATTTCCTTCAACTTAGAATGAGGTTTTTTTCAGCAGATTGCAAAATGTAATGGTTCTTTCCTGCCTGGTAGCACTGAACTATAAAAACAATGTGAAACACTAATAATTTGAAATTTTCTTAATGGAAATATCTAATAGGAAGCTTTAATCACTGATGACATTGCTATTTTTATAACTGAGCAGTAAACTGTTCTAGGCACAGAGGAAAAATAAGATTTAGATATTACAAAAGCCTAGAATATGTAGTTTCATAAATGGAATTTCAACAGTTGTAAAATGTTTTAATAAACAAATTGCTCCGTAAGCAGTGGAAATGTTCATAGTGTGGCTTCCATCTGACTTGTGCTGTTCCACACTCGTGTGGCTCCCACCACAGTAATTGCCATTTGCTGCATGTACACCCTGTGGGCTCTCCCTCCACTTTCCCCTGACCACAGGCAACACCACGAGCTCTGGTTCCCGTTAGAGCTTCCCCAGGGAATGCAGTGGGGTACTCAGATAGGAGCTGGGCAAGATGCAGCACATGATTCATACAGCAGTGAGGACAAGCTGCCTGGCTGGCTATAGATACTGCTGCATTCATTCTGCAGCAGTATCTATCACTGGATCACTCCCTTTCCCTATCTAGTCGCCTTTTTTTTTCTTTTCTAAAGCTCACAGAAACTTGAAACGCTTCAAACACTGCCCCACTGTCAAATTCTATCCAAATCTGCCAACATTTTCTGAGATACAGACTGGCACAGACACTGCAGATGTGTTTCTATCTGAAATCAGATTGAAATACACTAGATGATGAGAATGAATATATCTATTTTCTTCTGGAGATAAGTGGTTGTCCTGCTTTTCTGCTCCCAGGCTCCTAAACGTTGTTCCTCTGTGTCTGGATAATGCAAGAGGTCTCACATTGCACCCTGACAATAGCTGGTAGTAGAATGCTCTATCCAAAGATTTGTTAAATTCCACCATCATCAAGGTTTCTAAGCAATCCTCTGCTTCAGTGGTATAAAAACATTATTAACATTATTAAATACTAACAGACTGTAAAAGCAGTATGTTATAGACTCGAAATACTGGGCACAGGGTTATGGAATATATGAGTTTTCAGTGTTGGATAAATAACATTGTTTGCATGTGGAAATTTTTAGGTATAATATTATTTCTTCACAAAATGCCTGTAGATTCAGAGAGACAAAAACTCAGCAAGAAGTAAGGCATATCTACAAATACATATATATATATATATATGCAAATGAAAGAATGTATGCAAAAGATTGTTTGCTGTTACTCGTGTTATATACAGAGTAGAGATGCATATTCACTTATGAATTAAATATCCTATGAAATTCAGTGTAAGATAATGAAAATACAGATGGAGCATTTGGACTTCTCACTCAAATTCCTGTTATTGACTGCAAAGCAAAAATGGTCTGAAATGGCCAAACCTGTCTTCAACAGACACAGCTTCTTTAACTAGATAGATGAAAGATACACATAGCCTAAAAACTTTCATGTTATAAATCACTTCAGAAATAATGATGGATTTATAGCTCCCTCTCAAATAGTGCAAACAAGCACTACTCTAATCCAAATCACTGGGACCAGGCAGGTTGCATGATATACCCTCAATCCAGACCATTCAGATCCATCCAAGTATCAGCACTGAAAGTTATTAGCAAGGCATAAAGTATTTGGAACTGTAGTATATTTACTATTGTTCACATTTTAAATGTTGTTTTAAACATTTGGTAACTTTCTGAAGTTTTATTAAGGAACATTCGGTGGTTATTAAATCACTCCCCACCCTGTTGCTCTACAGGACAACACTGCACGCTCTTAAAGGCTTGGGTGGCCTAACAGAGTCTGTGGCTGTTCTCGGACTTCCCTTGCTAGATATATTTACCTTACTCCTACCATTTCATATGGAATCATTTGTTGGTTTCAGTGCCATTCCTTCTTCTGAGGCTGAACTTTCACTTTATTTATTTTTTATCTTTTAGATTAATTTTGCCTCTGCGGGGATGGATAAAGAAATTGAAGAACTGACTCCAAATGTAAATTCCTATGCTTCCATCTCTTTCTGAGAACCCTCTAGATTAGCAGGCACATTCTGAAAAGCACAATGACAGATTCCTTTTGTGCAGTGATTTCTCTTCAGATCCCACAAATAAGCACCAAAAAAATTCTCAACTAATATGGAATTTCAGCTCAGATGGTCACAAATTAACCAGAAAAGGGTGTACGTTCGTTTAAACAAATTACACACATTTTCCATTTTTGGTCTATAGCATAAAAAATTAGATAGTTAATTTTAAATGCAAAACTTTGTACAGCATGCAAATCATGTCTGTATGTCAAAGTAAAATAACAAACCTAATGAGGAATGTTAAAAAAGTAAGACCCATTAGTTTAAAGATACATGGAAGCAGCCAAAGATGACAAACATGCATAAAATTCAAAACATGATGGAAAAGGGAACAAGCACTGAACCACATAAATCAGTGTTTTGAATTCTATTTCTCTGTGGGTATAATTGTACCTTAGTTTCTTATAATGATTTATTGAGGTAAATAGTCTGTATGGTTTAACAGCTACAGCTTCAAAGTGTCAGGCACAGACTCTCCTTTATTCATGAGGCAGCTGAGTATTGGGATGTGAATCAGCTTCTGTATTCTGGGACTTGGCAAAGTTTGTTTTTAAGGTCCTTATAAAGGATTCATGTTGATGCAGCCATTCAAATGTGAAAAACACTGATGAAATAGGAAAGCTTTACAGTAATTCTGGGGGAAAAAAGTAAAAACACTGAAATAAACCATTCAGAATTACCTTCAGCAAAAGAAAGGAACATCCAGAGTTAATTTTAATACAGTCTATCATTTTGGGAAACACAGAAAGAAACTAATTTCTTGATGAAGTACAAAAGTGTGATGGGATTTCAGAATTTACTTTTAAGTTGAAATAAAATAAAGTACAAAAGAAGAAATGGTAGAAGTTTAAGCTGTGATATTCGCATTTTGGGTTGATTGCCAAACCACACGTTCTATTGCTCTCAGACCAGGATAAACCAACCATTAACTAATCAAAAGAATCATTATCCATGAAAGCTATGATGGCATTTTAACAGTTCTTAATCTATTAATAAGAAAGAATAATTTGCAAAATATATTCCCTCTTCTGTTTACATTCAGAGCACCATTCTTAGCAGAAATTATATGTAGGCTCCCATGGTGTACAAACCCTATGAAAGCCATGAAAATTCACTAAGCTTCCTTACGTCCTGTGCCAAGACATTCAGCAGGAACTTTGGTTGTTGCCAAGAAACACGTGTGCCTCAGATACAGAAGCTCTGCATGTACCGGTATTTCAACATTCCTGGAGAGAAATGTGACCCCTTGATGCATACACTGGTTTGCTGGCATGCTCACATTCCTCCCCATCTGTCAGAGTGGCATGCTGCCTTCTCGCAAGGTGGGATGCCAGTTTTGGAGCACAGGTGCCAACCAAATATAGGTTCCGACTAATACTCCGCAAAATGTGGCAAATGACATTTCACCTGCAAGAGGACCATCCTACTTCTGACCTGTGCCAAATTAGGATTGCATGCTTCATTAGCAAAAGGGGTCATCAGCTGAAAATCATAGGCAGAACCAGAAATGCTGGCTTTCTGGACAACATCTCCTAGCTGAGAGTCTTCAACGCTGAGGTTTAATTTACAATATGCCAAATTTTCCTAACATTGCAGCCATACAGCCCTTTTGTGCAAGCTGCAGCAGACCATGGACAGAGATCTGTTGAGTTCATACTCCCAGACTCATTTCTGAAAAATTCCAAGAATCTTAAAAATGGCAAATGACTTAACAGTGGGGGAAAGGCATAAATAAAGATTTGTGTTACCTCTAAGGGAGTTTGCTAACACCACAAAGAAAACCACCTTCACTATGACTGCGAAAAAACACAAAACAAAACTAATTCTATAATTCTAAAATTCTTAAATTCTATAAAATATTTTATTATAAAGATTGATATACGATATAAAAATTCTGTTTTTATTCTCAGAATATACGTACAAATGAAAGCCCAATACTCATGAACAGCCATTATACAAAAATCATTCAACATACAGTGACAACCCTGGATGATATTAAAACATTATCTCAGTATCCTCAGAATGAAGTATATTTTGAACTCTTTCGTTAATGAAAACATTCCACACTATATTAATCTAACAAGAAATAGTCAGCTGATCAATAAAGAGAATAACCACAAGGTAGTGTTGGTTTTGCTTCCAAATTAGTGCAGCCTACTTCATTTATAAATGTACAAAACAAAAATGAAGCATTGCTAGTCTGAAAAAATTATCTGCTTTCCGGAATCAATTTGCTATCCTTAAATCATAATTTACTATGATTTCTGTAATTTATTTATCCCAGGATGCACCCGATGTATCATCAGCTTCAGGTGATTTTGTTAAACTGGCTATCCAGAAATGAGTCATATTCTGCATAATTCTGCATTATTTGGGCTATTCAGAAGGCATGCCACTGCTATTCCCAGCTGACAAACTCAAAGCCATTAATTCTTACAAACACAAAATTATAAGTCAATACATTGAATTCTGTAATTATAATTCAATACATTAAGATGCAAAGTCCTGCATCTGAGATGGAATAACCCCGTGCAACAGCACAGGCTGGGGGCCAACTGGCTAGAAAGCCTATTTGCAAGAAAAAAAACCTGGAGGTCCCTGTGGACAAGCTGATCATGAGCCAACAGTGTGCCCTGGCAGCAAAGGCAGCCAACAGCATCCCAGGCTGTTTTAACAGGAGCACTGCCGGCAGATTGAGGGACCTGGTAATTTCCCTCTTTCTGGCATTTGTGAGACTGCATCAGGAGCAGCCTCCAGCTCTGGTCTTCCCAGGACAAGACACATACTGAAACAGTGGAGCGGGACAACTAGGAGGCTGCAGCATGAAATACAAGATATACAAGAAGTTGAGAGAGCTGGGTTTGCACAGTCTGGGGAATAGCAGTTGAAGGCAAGAGCTTATTGCTACCTGCAGCTACCAAAAAAGAGGGGGTAGGGAAGATGGAATGAGGCTCCTCACAGAGGTGCACAGGGACATGACAAGAGGCAATGGATACAAGCTGAACTATGTGAAATTCCAATTCAACATAAGGAAAAAAAATTACCTTGAGGGTGGTCAAACACTGGGCTAGATTGCCAAAAAACACTGTGGCATCAGCATCCTTGGATACAGTCCAACTTGACTGGAGATGGCCCTGTGCAACCTGCTCTAATTGGACCTGCACCGATCAAGAGGTAGGACTGGATCACCCCGGGCGGTCTTTTCACATCTACATATTTCCATGATATACGTGCTGTGATTTTGTATGAAAGACATACCAGTTTTAACAATGTCATATACAGGAACATTTGCAAGTATCACACTCGAGGCAATCATTAAACAATTTAGGGGCAGCATACATTTGCTTTTCTCATCTTTTCTTTCAAAGTCTTCGGTCTTTTGTACTGAACTTATGTCTAGTAAATTAACAGCATTAGACATGGCATTTATACTACACCTTCCCACTTTGGATTCCAAATGCTTTAGAAATAATGCATTACTTAACATAGAAAAAGGCACCTGTTTATGCCCCCAGCCAAACAAGTAAAGTGGCATAAAGTCAAATCTTCTTCCTGGCACACTGTGCCTGTATGTCACAACCATTGTCCTAATGTAAAGGAGATTGTCCTGCCTCTAGGCGGGATACCACAATTCCATGACAGTCTCAGGCCTATCACAAATATCATCATATTAAGAAGATGTGATCTTTCATGCCTAGGTGAATTTATTTAAAATATATTATTTCAGACTGTTAAAAATATCCTGATGCTTGGGCTACAAATTTCCAAGCTCAAAGTCAAAATGTACAGAAATTGCTGCAGTGTTGCACCTGCAACTGAATGCTATTTATTATAAGAGCATGAATACAAAAATGGTAAAGTTAACTTTAGTATAGAGCAAGGGCACAGTAGGTTCTTCGTAATGCTGCCAGAAATTTTCTTGTTTATTAATATAGCGTAGAGCTTGAAAAGATCACAATATTAATTTTAAAGACTTGATGTAAGAAGTAAGATGTTGGTGTTAAACAGGTAAAAGAGGGTAATGAATTTCCCTTTTACTTTTGTGGTTTTTGCAGTCACTCAAAGCCAATAGGCTGAGACTAAAGGCACAATAAATAACCCACAGGTACAGGGACAAAGCAAATATGTATTTGTATGTCCTTTGTACAGTAGAGGTCTTCCAGTAGCTAAAATGAGCAAAAATCAGCATTGCCAAGGAGACATGCTGCTTATGTTTTAAGGAACACAAGTCACCAGAACACATACAAACTGGCTGCAGTGGACCTGACTCATCTTCTTTAGGCTCATGTAAATAAGAGGGGTAATGAGTGATCACGTATTTAGAACATATACCGTCAGGACACAAATTAATGAAAATGTTTTTGCAGCAGGAAAAATCTTTCTGATGCAGTGGCAGCAGACAATATTGTGACATAGCTCTATCAGGCAGATGCAGATATTGTCAGGAAAGAAAAATCTTCTGCAGTCTTCAAAGTTTATTTGGACATTGGGTGCTCCACTGATGATGAAAGTGGAGGAGAAGCATTTCTTTTTAAAAAGGACTTGGGAGCTATGCAGATATAGCAGAGCTTTAGCACACCTATTTTTTTCACACCTTTAAAATATTTCTCTAAGCATTTTGGATAAAGAGAAACCAGCAGTATAAAGATATCTTGTGTTATTTCTCATTCCTTTCCACTGACCACTTCCACAAATGTTACTGGAGTCCCTAGGGAATAGCAACTACTACAATCATATTCGGAAGGAGGAGAACATATGAAGTTACAGTTTTTCTCATATCACTTATATTTCCTTCTACTTTCTATGTGTTCATGCAATAAAAGATGCAGAAGTGTTAGGAACAGGAATAGTTATATGGCAAGACAAATTCTGTTTACAGACAATTTTCAATGGACTTCAGAGACTTTGGCTTTCAGAGCACTACATTACTCAAAAAAGGACAATGAGAGCACCACATGACTCAAAAAAGGACAATGTTAATTTTGTTCAGCCTTTTAGAGCAGAGCATTACTCATTAAGGTATGCTACGGAGTGGTTTGTCTACACCATTTTCAAATTACCTGATAGGTTAAATTCCCTAAGAGAAACGGATAGAAATGTTAAAATTCTCTTTTTCTTATAGTATTCTGCTTTACTACAGATGGATGAAACAGTATACCAAAGGAAACAGAAGACACACTCAAGAAAGGAACTACAGTGTTTACACTCTAAACAAACACAATTCATTTTGATAATACTGAAGTTTTTTTCTCATCCTTCAGACTCACAGCAGAATAATTGAATTTGGCAGATACTTTCTGTGAAATGTTGTGTCTTTATTGGTGCTTTTAAGTGCTAGCAAGCACAAAAGAAAAAGAAGGGGAAACAGTGAGATATATAAAGCTATATCATTGCAATAAAAATGATTTTTACTCAGGTACAATATTCTAGCACTGTACCTTGTACAGTGGTAAATGAAGAGGCCTAGTCAGTCTAACATGATGTAAAATCTTAAGGAAGCAAAGTGCTGTATTTCCTTATCTTGGTGTAGCTGGTTCACATCAGCTCCAAGTAAGAAAGATATCACTGGCCTTGACTGGCTACACTGATATAAAAACTACCTGGGACCGGTCTGCACTAGGACTGTACCTGAAGAAAGGTGTCTTAACATACCTTTTATGATATTAAAAAAATTGAGATTTTTAAAAAATATTTGTAGAAGCCTAATACACACAGGGGTACTAGAAACCTGCACAGTGCAAGGTTCAAGGACATAATCTCTCCATTCTTTGTTTTCTTCTTTTGTTAAGCTGAGGCAACAATCCTTTTTTCTCAGGTATTGAATAATGGCCTGTTCTGCTAGCCCAGAAATAAAAGTAAGTGAAGACAGTCTTCGTATTGATGTGCTGTCTTGTTTATGATAGAAACTATTCTGGTTTTAGATGGGAAGTGTTCTAAGAAAAGCTTTTACAACAGGTTCGGAAATATAAAAGCCATTTCAGGATGAGGACCTCTCTATTCTTTATTTTGTTAGTCCTTGAAAGGGCTTTTTAGATGTTAGCAGCTACGACTGCCTTCCCCCAAATGATGGCCCCTTCTCTGTTGACATCTCTTTGTTTGCTCTTAGCTTGTATCTCCGTCTTCCAAACCCCTTAAAACAAAACTTAGCCAAGAACTTGGAATTGAACTTTTGGCAGACATTGTGCCACTAAAACACACCGAATAACTACGTTGCACAAGTGAGATTTTGGTAAAAGAGTTTCTTTTCTCACTTCCAATGATATACAGAATATTTTCCACTCTTCTCTGTGGCAACCTCTATATATTGCAGTGACAACTACTAAGCAAAGCTGCTCAAAAAACAGAAAGCATTTTCAGCTTAAAATATGCTAAAAGAGATGAAAGTTTTGAAATGCTAGGGTAATGTCCTGTTTCTATTTAATATGAAATAAAGCCTTCTGCCTAGAACAAATTTAATTTAAACTCTGCACTTAAAGTAGGTGTATGTGTACATACATACTTTTTATTATTATTTCAAGCTAAAAAGAAATCATTAGTTTCCTTGTTAAGCTTTTCTACAGGCAGATACTGGCAGCATTCCCTGTCTCACAGTGATAGCTACTTTGAGTATGAGAAGTTCATTAGTAACAATTAAACATTCTACAGCACTTGAGAAGAGGTTGATCCTATTTTATATGCCAATGTCAGTGAGCACATAATAAATTACAGTAGTCCAATTACTCTGTAGCTAATAGTTAGCACTTCTACATTGCTTTGAACACACTCTGCAACTGTTAATTAATTCTTAATGCTGGCATGTAGATATATTACCCTAATTTCACAGATAAAGCAGAAAGGTGAGATAATTTGCCAAAAGCCACCTAGTCTTGGGTGGAGCCAGGACTAAACGGGGGAAGATTCAACTCTATATCCTTGGCTTCCGAGCCAGGACTGGTCACTCTGGGATAGTTTTATCACTGCAGCTTGAGTCAATCACTGCAGGGCAAAGACATCCTTATCACATTACACGTGAAAGATTCTTTTGGCTGTCAGACCTGGTTCTACTTTAATCTATGCTACCTCAGTCTACACAGAAAGCCTAAAAAAATATTTAAAAAATTGTGAAGACTTTACATCAGGTTCTTCAAACATGAAACTGCTGCTGCAACATCTAGTTAAACCTCAGCTTTCCCATCCCCAGCTTTCCTAAGCTGTTGTCTGCCTGAAAGTTTTTATAATTAAACTTCAAAACTTGGAATTGGACTGGGGTGGGAAATCTTCATTCAAGTGGCTCTTCTGGTATTTCCTGTAAGAGAGCTGGTGTGCACCTACCCTTCACCCTCAAAGATGGTTCCCATCCACAGACTGGAGCTCAGCAGAGAAGCAGAAATACAATGAAAAGCCTAAAACAGAGTATAATTGTACATGATAGTGAATAATTTTGTTATCTTACTTGTTATTTCACCTCATCTCACTCTCATCTTATTGCTTCTGCTAATGTTCGACAAGAAACCTCAACGTTCCTCCCCATTGTGTCTTCGCTACATTGATAGTTATTTACTTGAGGTCTGATTTTTGCATCATAACCAGTTTCTGCTTCATGACAAAATCTCACCTGCTGTGAATTGAATATTAACCTCAGGACAATCTCTTCAAACATTTCAAAGAAACGTGGAAAGCTCACAGAAATATTGCCCAGGATCCTTACCTATGTTTTGTTTGTATTCTAAAACAGTCTCAGAGAATGGAGAAGACAGGTTTCTTCTTAGAAACACAATCTGTTTTGTTCTCCTGCAAATCATTGCATTTCTCAGTTGCTCAAAAGAACACGGCAAATGTAACATTGGATCCCAGCATGACAGGATTTTCAGAACTCCTTTCTTATCATTTACTAGTGTTACCGGAATTACACAAAGCTCATGAGTCACACATCCTCAGAATTATCTGTAATATCTCCAAAAAGATAAGTGAAACCTTTACATAACCAGTCTGCTACTAAGAGAATCCACATTTTTGCTAGCAGTCAGGTCTCTCAATTTTTAAGCTACCTCATAAGTAGATAGCTTCCATTTAATGTTGAGGATGTATTTGTTTAGTAAGGTAGCTCTTGTCTGCAAAAACAGAGCATTTTAAACAAGTGAGCAAAAAACTAAGGGGGAAAAAATTTGTAAAAGCATCTCACTGAAATATCAGCAGCACATTATTATTCAAAATGTAAACAAAAACAAAATTACCAAACCATCAGTCAGACATATCAACATTAGTTCATTTCAGTTGTCCTCAAAAAGACTGGAATTTAACAGTAAGCCACAACTAAGACACAATTATAATAGCTGATTTAGAGTTTAACAGTCTTATTTTCTTCTTCTTTTTTTCCCCGCAAGACAAACCTTCTCTGTTTGTTCCATAGAAGAAATGTGGCCAAGAAGTTAAAATTTCACATTTGTTTTTATTAAGGGACAGGTCTTTAGGCATAATAGTGAAGAAGTCCTAATAACATCTTAATCCAATACCAGTGAGATTGTACCTTTCTTTTTTTTAAGTTATCACAATTCCTTTTAAGTTAACAGACTAAAAATGCCTCTAGATACTACTAAAAAATCAAGTTTTTTAATTTATAATGTCATTTTCTCTATTTTTTTTGCAGTTTTACTCTTCTTGTTAGAAATAATTTTTAAATAATGAAATTTAAACTAATTCATCCATTATTACAGTCTCTATATAATAGCCTGTAAATTTAAATATATGAAATGAGGTTAAAATTGTAAATACATGATTATCTCAGATTAATTCTCCCTTCTGCTCTTTGTCATTGTCAAACAATAACCATAGAAGCTGTAGAAAGCAAATGTAACAACTGTGCCTTTCTCTTTGGTTTTGCACACTCAAGCAGTGCAATATATGTAAACATGAAATAAAACATCACTATCCTGGTGCTATTCTGTATGAATAATAGCTGAAATTAATTATATTTTACATATCTCATCATATCATATAATATCATTAATTTGGGTTGGAATGGACCTTAAAGATCACCTTGTTACAATGCCTCAGCCATGAGCAGGGACACCTTTCACTAGACCAGGTTGCTCCAAGTCCCACCCAGCCTGGCCTTGAACACTTCCAGGGATGGGGCATCCACAGCTTCTCTGGGCAACCTGTTGCAGTGTCTCACCACTCTCACAGTAAGGAATGTCTTCCTAACATCCAATCTAAACCTGCCTGGTTTGAGTTTAAGGCCGTTCTCCCTTGTCCTTTCACTACATGCCCATGTAAAAAATCCCTCTCCAGCTTTCCTGTAGACCCCTTTTAGGTACTGGAAGGCTCTCTAAGGTCTCCATCTTCTCTTCTCCAGGCTGAACAGCCCCAACTCTCTCAGCCTGTCTTTATAGGAGAGGTACTCCAGCCCTCTGATCATCTTCACGGCCCTCCTCTGCACTCACTCCAACAGGTCCACAGGTCCCCATGTTGGGGGTCCCAGAGCTGGAAGCACTCCAGGTGGGGTCTCACGGAAGCAGAGTGGAGGGGCAGAATCACCTCCCCGGACCTGTTGGACAGGCTGCTTTTGCTGCAGCCCAGTTTGTGGTTGGCTCTCTGGGCTGCAAGTGCACATTGCCAGTGAATGTAGAGATTTCCTTCCACCAACACTCCCAAGTCCTTTTCCTCAGGGCTGCTCTCAATCCCTTCTCTGCCCAGCCTCTATTTGTGCTTGGGATTGCCCCAGCTCAGGTGCCAAGTCTCCCTTGCAGATGTTTATAAATGGCATCAGCAGGCATTGTCCTTCCTTCCCTCTGACCTTTAAAATCCAAAAATTTCCTTGACAGAACACAGAGCTAGACAGGTGGGCAAATAGATTTATTGGCTCAAATCCAAAACATTGAACAGCTGCAGTGAAAAAAAAAAAAAAAAAAAAAAAAAAAAAAAAGAATAAAAACTTCTGATTAGAATAAAATAAGCCAAGCAAACCACTAAATATAAGTAGTTGAAAATAAATGCAGCTTAGATCACTGATAGTTAGATGTTCAGATTCAAACCAGCTGTTGAGAAGAACTGAAAATTTGGGACGTATTCTGACCATCTGTACTGTGTGTGCAAAGCACACAAAACTGAGGGAACAAGCACATGTAATTTAGGGGTACTGCTAGAGATGAAAAGTCAATGGCTGAAGTGACTGCCTTTATGCACATGGACAACACGCACACAGACCACAAAACACTGAAAAAAGATCTAATTAAGCAGTGACTTTAGCTTTTTAACACAAGAAATTTGCAATCATTTGTTTTGAATCAGTTGTTAAGGAGGTTACAATAAGAATGCATACTCTTATGTGTGCTCAGACCTGTTTTTATCCACAGTAGTTTATCTCATTTTTATTTCAAAAATCCTTAAGCAACCAACTTTAAGGTTAAAGTAGCCAGCTTTAAGCTGCGGTATGATTTGGCACGCACCGTTTGCACATTTCAGCACATGCACCGTGACCTCCTGGCATTAGCTGGATGGCTACAACTTTATCATGGGGACAAAGTCATCGTGTAACTTAAACAGAAGGGATTTTCTTAAAGTTAAGGTTAGAAGACGTAAAGATGTCACTGTGCATCTTCACAGACAATAAAGCTAAGCAAAAACTCCAGAATACTAACATTCAATGGCAACCCATTCAAACTGAGCTAGTTCCAAAGCAGACATACGTGAGAAAATACAAATTTCACAGAATTGTTAGGGTTGGAAGGGACCTCTGGAGACCATCTATCCAACCCCCTTGCGAAGGTAGGGTAACCTGGAGCAGGTTACACAGGAAGGCATCCAGGTGGGTTTTCAATGTCTCCAGGGAGACATTCCCATTCTATTCCATCCCACTCACGATCTCCCTGGGCAGCCTGTTCCAGTGCTCTGCCACCCTCAACGTAAAGAAGCTCTTCCTCATGTTGAGGTGAAACTTCTCGTGTCATAGTTTATGGCCACTGCTCCTCGTCCTGTCGCTGGGCACTACTGAGAAGAGTCTGGCACCCACCTTTGAAACATTTATACGCATTAACAAATGTGGGGGCATTAGGTGAATTTGCGCTTTGAGCATGGCACAGGTGTGCGGGCGACGGGACCGCAAGAAGGGCAGCGGCGGCAAAAGGCCCAAGGAACGGAGGGGTTAAGTGGGAAACACCCGGAGCTCCACACAGAGGGCTCCACTCCGGGCACACGCTGCCGCTCTCCACACGAGGGGACAGGGCCGGGGGCGGCGGGGAGCTGGCCCCGGAGCGAGCCGAACACCGGCGCACACCGCACCACCACCACCCCGCCCCCCCGCGCCGGGATGTGCGGGAAGTGCCGGGCACTGTCCCCGCCCCGCCCGTCACTGGGCGGGCCCCGCGCCGCGGGGCGCTCTGGGCCGCGCAGTCCCTGCGCAGTCCCCGCCCACCCGCGCTGCCGCCGCCGCCGCCGCCACCGAACTACCGATCCCAGCGGCCCCCGGGCCCTGACCCGGCCCCGCCCCCGAGGGAGCGGCTCCGGCAGGAAGGCGGCAGCGGGGCCCGGTCACTGAGCCGCCACCATGAGCTCGGCCAGGGAGTCCCAGAGCCACCACGGCCTGAAGCGAGCGGCCTCCCCCGATGTAACCGGGCGCGGGGCGGCGGCGCGGCGGGAGGGAGGAGGCGGTGCGGGAGGAGGCGGCGGGGCCGCGGCGCGGCGGCGGAGCCCCCGGCGGGACGCGGGGAGGCCGCGGGCGCCCGGGCGGGCCCGCGGCGGGGCGGAGGGGCCGCTCGGGCGGGCGGGCGCAGTGAGCGTGTGCTCCCGCAGGGCTCCAGCAGCTGGGAGGCGGCGGATCTGGGCAACGAGGAGCGCAAGCAGAAGTTCCTGCGGCTGATGGGCGCCGGGAAGGTGAGGCCGCCCCGTCCCCATCTGCCCTCATCCCATCCCCGCGGGCACACGGGGCCGGGCGGGGGGAGCCCCCGGGCCCTACGCGGGGCTCTGTGTGCGATGGACCGCCGTGCGCCCTGGGGGGAACCACAGCAATCAGAAGCGACGGGGCTTTGGGGTTCTCCTTCCGGGAGGGTTTGGGTTTCACAGCTGTTGTGTCATCACAACACAAAACGTCGCTCTGAAGTTGTCGAGTCCCTGGGCTTCGGCTTTGTCCCCGCCCCATGCCTTGATGCTTTCAGAGCGGCTCGTAAAACTATCTGTGAACGCGCCTGAGAGAGTCCTTGTTACAAACTAACAAACCCACGTATTAGCTCTGTAAAATTCTCTTGCGGTGGAAAAAAACTTAAAAAAAAAAGGTAGCTGATAGACTAAACCAGTAAAGTAGTAAACCTACTTAATCCATCCAGGAAATATTTTTAAAGAGAAAATGCTCTAAAATTATATTTTGGTTATGCTTGCTGCAAAAAATATTGCAAACCCCATAAAATATAATAATTCTTTGGTCATGTATAAAATGTTGGTTTCGTATTTCCATTTTACTTACCCCCAAGACAAATATTTTCACTTGCATTAGCTTACTTTACTTGAATACCATAATTTTGTAAGCTAAAATATTTTACTGTATTAAAGAGGTGAAAGTTGATACTTCCTAATGGATAGGGATACAATGCCCTATTAAAGCATCCCACTACCACTGATCTTAATGTCTGCTTGGATACTTAATGCTGCTTGCTGTGTAATGCCAGTTCTTGCCTGTTGGGACACACTTGCTAATGAGCAACTACCAAGCCAATAAATTAATGAGCACTGTAAAGTTCTTACCTGATTCTGTGACCAGTCTGAAAGTGGGATCATTGTAAGATGCACAGCCTGAACTATTGCAGAGTGCCAGAGAAAAGGAAGATTGTCAGAACCTACATATGCGTTTGTCCAGCATCGTGTAGTATTGTTTTCACAGCAAGAAGCAGGACAAAACAGAACCAGCTTTGGGGTCTGGGAAGAGCAAAGAGTGTCTAGTTGTTGGGGTTTCTTTTTCAGAAAATCCAGCAAAACAAAGATGAAACGAGTTCACCAAGAGGCAGCAGCTGTTAGCTAGTGAAACTTACAGTCCTACAGTTGGTTGTCAGGGTTTGACAACAAACCGTTTTCATTTGAGATTCCAGGATGCTGGCAAAGCTGTCAGTGCACCCTAAAGCTCCAAAACAAACTGCCTTTTCTTTTAGAAAGAACATACTGGCCGCCTTGTTATCGGAGACCACAGATCAACCTCTCACTTCAGGACAGGTCAGTTTATCCAACAGCTGATACAAAGTTGGAAATCTAACCTTTATTTAGGAACATGCCAGTACTTTGAGTAGATATTGCAGGGAGGAAATTCAGGTTTCATGGCTGCAGCTGAAGACGGGTCAGGCTGTGGAGTTGTTCCTAATTTCTCATTAGATTACTGACAAGCAGTTTCTCTGACTGCACTTGCCTTCTGAAGTCCAGGTTCAGCCAAGTAGTCAAGATGGTCAAGTACACTTGTGTACAAAAGCCCTGGCAATCAGGGCCTGTAGGTCCTCAGTGTTATTTTGCTGTCAAAATAAGTCTTATTGCTATTGGCACCTTGCAGTGTTATACTTCCTTGCTGCCAGGTATGGATATCCAAACCTTGAAATTGTGCATGGAAAAGAATAGGGTTGATTTCTACCTCACCTGGTTACCTATTGCTTCTGCCCTAAAGCAATGAGGCAGAAGCTGAAAAGTAGGGTCATCTTGGCAATCAGCAACAATTGCATGTCATGTATGACCGTGGTACCCTCTTATCGTGGTAGTAAGTCAAAGTACATTGCACCAAGGTGGGTCAGACTGCACTGCCTGAGAGAAGCTTTGATAAAGCTGTGTAGAATAGCAGCTCTCACTGTTCCAGAAAACTTGCCATGATACACTCCACTGATAATTTTTCAGTTGATGAATAATTATCTATGGACCAAAAGAAGCCTGAGGATTGGTTCCAGTTTCTGCTGTTAGCCTGCAGAGTGACTGAGAATCACTTCCTCATACCTGAATTTCCTAGAAAGGAGATGATGTTTCTCCTAAGGAGTCATAAAGAGTCAGTACTGCTTTGTTATTAGCAAAAGGTTAAAATGCTGGTTTTTTCACCAAAAAAAAGGACATCTATTTTCTTAACACTGCTTTGTCCAACATACAGTATTGCCCTTTTACAACAACACACAGCTCTAACTTCCAAATGAGGAAATGTGAATTTGCAATACAACCTTTCAGCTTCACAGAGATACAAATTAAAAACTAGTGTTGTAGGCCTCTTGGAGACATTTAGAGATTCCTACCTTTTAAAAGAACAGAGGAGTCTTAACCATTGTAGACCATGTTTCCCCAGTGAAAATGATTATTTATTTACTTATTTAAACAAGTAAGTAAAGAGCATGTAGAAGTAGCTTGTGAAAATTAGTGTTTCTGCTAATTCCTAAATATGGAAAAATGCAGAGCTGTAGTAACTGCAGCTGGTATTTCAGGATGCATGAAACAGTTTCAGATACAGGTCTATAAACAAGAGTAGTAGTATTGTCCTGAGTTCTGATGCTATATATGCATCATGATATAATCACAGTAATCCTGTGGTATGTAGTAAAGGTCAAAAACTTTCTCCTTGCTGTGACATGCTGTGCAGTATTGGCAGGAAGCACAAAGAATTCACGCTGAGTTAGGTTGTTTAGTGGGATGTAACACTGTGTGTAGTACAACTGAACACATCAGGTCTTAGGAACTTTGTATCAAAGCAGTTCTGCTTGCACACTTGATACAATTGCTTATAAATCTGATGGTTTGTATGCAGTAATACTCTGAATCCAGTAGTTTAAGATGGTTAAATTTAAACTTTTTGACTTCGTAAATGTGACTTCATGTAATTTGATGTCTTTGTTAATTTGAATGAACCATAACCAAAGTACCCTGGACAATGCAGGGGAAGAAGACAAGAAAATGAATGAAGAACTGGAGTCCCAGTACCAACAAAGCATGGACAGCACGATGTCTGGGCGGAACCGGCGCCACTGCGGACTTGGTTTCAGTGAGGTACTGAGTTTATTTCCATAATGATTTGGCTTTCACTTCACTAAGACTGGTTTAAAAATTCAATCGCCACCACTAGTGGCAAACTTCCACAGTTTGGGTTAAAAGACAGAGTTATTGCAGGCACTTGTCTCCTGTTCATGTACAGTGTGGTGGCCATTTAGATGCCCGGAAGGGATTGATGCTTCTTGTTGTTCTGATAAGAGGTATGATATTCTTAATGCTCCATAGCACTCAAGACTGATTAGGGCAGAAAGTGACAACAGGGTGTTGCCAAGGAATAATACATAACTAGGCAGAATAACCATCTGTCTTGTTGCTGAAAGCTAATTAATCTCAGCTTCTTGTTGTAGGGAGGCACATACCTCTCTGTGGTCCTGAAAAGTAAAGGGTCAGACTTGCTGTACAAAATCCTGCAATGAGTTGACACCTGCCTAGTCTTGTACTCACAAGGAATTCCATAGGAATGAGCTGGAAGAGTAGGGTGACAAAAACCAAGAGAATCAGGTTATTAGGAACATGGCTCCATCTGCCAATTGAAAGGCACAATAATTAAATTTTTGCTAACTCTTAGCACCAATAACTGCATAAAAACATAGCTGATGTTGCCAGAGTGAGTAAAACCACATGTGCAGTGCTGGGAATTCTTAATGTTACAGCCAGGAAGGCTTTGCTCTTTAGGACCATGAACAAAATGCCCTTTGGGATTGTTCCAGTTAGCAGTATCATTGGATCACTTCAGCGTTCCTCATGTTGCAGTTTGATAAACTTACTTTGAAAGATCAGTCACAAATGTGAATTCCTGATGGGCTGGCTGTTAGTTCCATTGTGTCACATTCCGTGACAAGTATTCCAGTGTCAACTACTGTGTGGACCGAAGTGCGGAATTACTGAACTGATGTGATCTGAAACCTTTCAGACTCGCTGAATGGTGTCTTTAGGATTTCTGCTGTAATTAAATAAACCAGTGACTGATTTATGGATGTCACAATTGGCATGGGTAACCACCTCAGGGGAGTTGCTCTCTTGTCTAAAATTTTGTGTATTCCAGGCCACTGTTTAGCAACAAAGCCCATTTTAGTAGCAAAATGAAAGGAGCTGTTAAGCAAAACATTATTAGCAAAACATTCTCGCTGGGAAATCTTAAATGTTGCAATGGAGTTGCCAGGAAATCAAGTTATATCTGTCTCATAATCTGAACTTGTAGTTTCAGGAAGATGAAGAACAAGAAGAGGCAGCTGGACACTCCTCTGATGAGAGTTCAGAGGACTCTGAAAGTGGCTCTGATTCGGAGCAAGAGGAGTCTGCAGAGGAGCTACAACCTGCTGAAAAACATGAGGAAGCTGAGGTTCCAGAAAACAAAAAAGAAGCAAAAAGCAACTATAAAATGATGTTTGTGAAAGCCAGTGGTTCATAACTGCAGATGTAACAGCTTTGTATTTAAAGTACAGTAAGCCTTATTGTTACAGTGCAAAGTGGAGGACTGCTACAGCACAAATCTTTGTATTTTGATTTTAAAAAGACCCCGTTAGATGACAAAAAGTAGTATTTGCTTTCTGTTGCCATGGATAACATTTTTATGGGCACAGTGATATTACTGGGTTTTTTAAAGTGTATGAAATCCTGGACGGAGAAATAAATTTGTTCTGCCCAATCTCTACAATGTTATCTAAACTATCCCTTCCCTTATTCCATGCCAGATAAGGAAGCTTCATGTTAGTGGTTTATTCAGTTAGTACCCCAGTCTTGAATTTTTAACTATTAAGATTACATGTGAATTACGTGATGTTGCATTAGTTGTAAAATACCAATATCAGCATTATTCTGTGATGTACTAGAGCTTTAAACAATGATTTTGTCTATAGATGCTAGTGTTGGCAGGGCTGAGAGGAGAAATCGCTCACTTTTGTGATAGTATTAATCACTGTATCCATCTGAAGTCCTACAGCAGTTGCATGGAGAAGATGTTTTAGAAAAACATAATACAACAGAAGGCTCTAATTGCTTCTTTGGCTTTCTAATGAGGGGAATAAGCTGTAGTTTTTTTCTACCTTTCAGTAGAAAAAGAGTGATTTTTGAATTACTGGTTCCTGGTTATAGCACTGAGCTGTTATTAAAAATAACTCCTCCCGAAGAAAAGTTTACTTTGAAAGAGAAAGTATACTTTGATAATGAAAAGGATATACAAATCATTTAGCTTTTTTAAAATATAGAATAAAGAGTTAAGTACTTGAGCCCTTCTTCCTTTTCTCCCCATACATGCATCACTTGAAGGTCTGAGTCAATTATCACAAGGTAGTACCTCTCAAGTCAACTGATATGCTTAGAGAGCCAGTAACTCCTTCCAGCAAGAATTAAACGCATCCATTCCTCTGCAAATTCATTGCATTCAAGTAATGAATAAAATATCAGAGCTTTTTAGACTTTGTTTCCTCTTAGTACATTAGATCACCTGCCTCTCCTTGCTGGGAGAACAGGACATCTGATCTGTACCTCTGGTACAGCCATGTTCTGCCACAGCAGTGTTTCAAGAAACACTCCGGATGCTCGTGGAGAATTCCATTCCTGTGTACAATTTCTGACGTGCAGACAGCATTTTCCAGCCAGTCGGCTGGCAGGAAAGCAGCAGTTTGTACTATCATTGCATAGTTATTGAATGTAAACATTGCAGCATCAGTTATTGGGGGAGGACTTGGAATAAGTTACATTATGAAAAAGAATAAAAGTAATATTGTAAATAAAAACTGAGTGTAGATTTTGATTTATATGTTCTACGATATTTGCATTTAATACAAATTTTTTTAGTCATTCAGCCCCGAATGGTCAGTCATTTGTACTTGACTGATATGGATATTTTGTTTTCCCAATACTGCAAGCTGCTAATACATAGAGAAAAAAATCAGGTTGCTTGTGCATTGTGAACAGAGAGAACGTCACCATAACTTAGGAAAGCTGTTCTGTCTCCAGGAAAGAGAGCAAGGCCCTCCCCAAGAGATCAGCTGATTACTTTCCTAAATAAAAACATGCCAGGTTTTTCCTATTTTGACACTGGAGCGACACTTGAACCAGCATTTCACTATTAAATTCTTTCAGCTGTGACTGCCCCTTATGGCCTTGCTGTGTATGCACTTATCTCTCTGCCTTCTCTGTCCCAGCACTGCTCCTCTCACCAGCTTTCCCTCTGCAGCTCTCCGGGCTTTCCCACCAGCATCAGCCAAGCAGAGACTTGTGTTGGGCAGGTGATGGAATCCACTGCTGCAGACCCACCCTCCCAGGCAGAGGGCTCTGCTGCTTTCCCACTACCCTCAAGGCAGGGCAGGGTAAAACTTCACCTGAGGGCTTTTCTCCACGGTGCAAGTGATCTGGAAAGACCCAGGAAAAGCAGATCCAGCTGGCTGGCCCTGCATGGATCTCTGTCAACAGACACAATGAGAGGCTCTTCCACTCAGCCTCCTGCCTCACAAACCACATTTGGCTATCAGTTTCAATTATAAACAAATAGAACACACAAAGATAAAACCATAAACTGAAATTTAACTATTCTATTTATAGCTCTGACTAGAAAAAATAAAATCAACTTCCCCAGAAGTATGACACCTAATATCGTGAACATCTGATGAGGTTTGGTGTAACTCATCTACAATGCTGACCTAAGACTCACCTGCTCAAAACAGTTAAGAGTTCTACACAATCACATCTGTTTCTAACATTTATAAACATACTAAGAACTCACAGATCCTTCTATGGAGCAGCCTAAGAAGCTTCTCTGTATATAGCAAAAAAGGCTCAGTGTAGTTTGTGTAGTGAATGTTTCAATTCAGGAGTCAGTTTTAGCAACATTTGATATAACAGCATCAGCAGTAGTGGCATGGATAGTAGCAGGATGGTTTCAGCTCTCATCAGAGACAAAGGAAAAATCTAGGTTGGTGTCTTGGTTGACTCTGGTCAGCCCTTTGCTTTTTCAGGTTGGTATGGAAGGAGCTCCCAGAGATGACAGCAGAACACATCATAAGCAGACACTGAATTATAAAAAGGGCTATTTGTCTATTCAAACAAGATTTGGCCACTAAAATTCCTCAAAAGAAAGGCAGAAATCTGACCGTTCTCCTCCATGTCTTCAGAAACAACAGACTGAAGTTAGATCACAGATGGCTGACAAGGAACAACCGTCACATCTGGGAAGTTTTCCTCTGTTTCTAAACCACACTGAAAATTTACCTACACAAAGGGCAGTGCAAGTGCATTATCAGCACTTGGCTTTGGAAGATGGAAAACACCTGAACAATGTTGAAACCATCGGTGTGCCTGTTCCCCTTCCATTTGCCCTGGAACAGGGAACTCCTCAAGATGAGCTCCATCACAGCCCCACTGTCCACAAGGTCCTGCAGTCACAAAAGAGGGTTCTTCTAAGCCAAGTAAAAAGGGATTCTCAACATCCTACAGGAATTCTCTGAGGCCAAGAAAACTAGATCTGCAAGTTGCCCTGTAGCTTTCTGCAACTGCTTTACACTTTACTCTCCCTTTCTTCCTGAAGAGGAGGCTGACAACTTGATTCCTGAAAGCACAATTTATAGGCCAGCTTCAAAGCTATAGGTCCTTCTAAGGCTCTGGTTGGGGAATTCACATCAAAGACAATGTGCACATGTTGTTCTGATGCCAGAGAGGACGGTTGGTAGAAATCTCTGTGGATTTGCTACAGTCCCCAGCACAGGGATTAAATTATGCACTGAAGCTGCCTCTGTAAACTGCAGGAGACAAAGAGAATAAGTGGCAGTGCAATATCTCATAATCAAAGCCTGGCACGGTTCTTTGCATCAGTTTCTTGGAAGCTGTCAGGGGATTAAGAGAAGGGACATGTGTCAATGTACCCTCACTGAAGGGACAAAGCAGAAGCTGGTTTTGTTTGCTTTTAAGCCTGCCACCTCAACTGCACTTTTCCTGAGAAAAGTGTCTTAGTACACAGGTGTACAGCATCATGATGGGAGATAAAAGTTTCCTTCGTTTTTGCACAGCATTAAAGAAACAATACTTGCTGATTTAATCCAACTTGAGTTAGTTTTGATGTGCAGGTGCAGAATCAGATCACACTGTCAGTTTGTGCTATTATCTATCCAAACCCAGTACCATTTATGGTGGCCATAGGAGGATCCAGTTGAGGAGGAAAAAAAAAAAGGAGACTGAAAAGTAACACACATCAGAAGGGGGTTGTATCATCAGTCAAGCAATACGGGGACTCACATAATTAAAAAAAAGAACAAAACCAAAACCTTCTTTCCTTTTAGCTTTTTCAAAGCTGCCAACCTTGACCTGCAGGGAAATTCCCTCAAACTGTTACCATAAGTAAGTGTTCTCATCATAAGTGTACTGAGCTACATTAAAAACTGCAGAAAGCTTTGATAATCTGAACTATCTTTTCACCCTCATATTTATTTCTAAAGCTTTAAAACAAATGCAAGCAAAGCTTTTGATCTTTAACTGATTGGAGTCAAGTCTTCTTCTTCCCAATACAGCTACTAAAATCTAGTAATTGTGACCTGTTTGTAAGAATGCAGGACCAGAACATCTTTTTCCAAAACATCTTTTTGTTTTGTTTTTCTGAAAAAGAGTTCTTAACATAAGAAATCAATACTGGACATAAAACATAAAATAGAATTTCCTCAGTAGTCAACTAATAGAGCCACTACACAGATCCCAAATGAAATTTGCATATAAAACCATTTGCCAAGTAACTTTTAAACTATATTCAGTGAAGACAACTGAAGAGTCCTCAGGCATACAGAAGGCTTTGAGAATGCCAGAGGACACAGCTACACTCACAAGGTGTTGCTCTCTCTTCCCTCTGAGCGTCTGGATTTGGAAAGAGAGCAGAGCAGCTAGTGCTGGTACTCATCTCAGCAGTGGTCCCTCAGCTGTTGCCACTCCTTTGCCTTAGCACCAAATGAAGGAAGGATGGGATCAACAGGTATGTGTGTGCATTCTCACCCTCCAATATACACACAGACACACTACAACTATGCTGAGCAGCAGACAAAACCCTGTTCCGCAGTGGGAAAAGATGCTCAAAGGGATAACACAAAAGAAGCAGGCCAGAGACACTGAATTGTTCAGCATGAATGAAGCAGTCAGAAAAGCCAACAATACAAGGGACACACAGGATTAGCAGTGACTTTGTCCCTCAGAGTGGTACATCTCAACAGAACAAAACATAACCAGCTACTTCATTTCATTAAGGTTACATCTTGCATAAGCCATTGGCCAGGGTATCAAAAAACCTGCCGTGCCTGAAGAGATGAACCAGAGAACAGTGTTAAGGTTTTCCCAATTCTGGCTGTAGAGTAAGTCAAGCAAGCCCAAACTCCCTGATGGTGTAACAGAATTGAGGCCACAGACCACAGCAGGGCACCCAACACTCCATCCTGCACTGGCACATCACCACTGCTGAGAGAGAAGAACGGACTTGGGCCAGGCTCTGTGCCAGGGAAGACCAGCCTTTTCCATCTCTGGCTCTGGGGCAAGCTGGTTTCATGGGGAAAAGGAGAGTTCTGCTCATATCAGTCATTCTTAGCTGCAATGGGCTTAAAGAACACAGCAGCAGCTGGCACTGAAAAAAGACAATTGTTCCTGTTACCAAAACACTACCTGGAAACCACCAGTGATTCTCTCCTTTACCCAATGCCACCATCAACACCCTACTCCCACTTATCCCTTTCACAAGGTATTTTTTGTACTAGGGCACTGGACTTACATTCTCATTTGCCAGTTATTCCTTTTTCTTACCTTCCCCGCTACAATTTAGGCCAAGTTCTTTCATTAAAACATTTTGCTTCTGTCCAAGTCCACATATTCAAGCTCCTTCAACCTTTTTACAACCTCTCACATCAAATCACTAGGCTGTTCTCAACCCTCACCTTCAGCCTCCTATTTTACATCTTGTTTGCAGATATAGCTCTACCATTATTTTCTACAAACTCACTACTAACCTTTGTTTTCCTAATTTCTTCATTCCTTTAGTGCTTTCTTATGCTACAGCTCCTGGTAAAAGGCTTCTTCTAGTGGGCTACAAGAAAACATCACTGTCCTTCAAGCTTACATCTGGTAACACTATTTCATCAGTAACTGCTCCAAAAATGCTAATTATCAGTTTCACAGAGGCTGTTTCACACTCTGTGAAAGGCAACCAGGAGCACTGACAAGTACATAACAAGTAAACAGAGCTGAAATGCGCACATATGCAATACTTTCTGGTTTTCTTTATAATTAGCACTTGAAGTTACTCTTCCATCTCCCAGCAATTTCATGGCAGGCTTTATAATTTTACCTTCCTCTTAGGTTTACCTGTAGTTTAACATTCAAAGTGTGGTTGTTGCACAGAATACCTCAACAGACTTGTATTAAAAATGCTCTTTAAAATTCCGAACCTTTGAACTAAAGAAATATCTCAAGAAGTTTTCATGGAAAGTTCATTGCGGTTGGTTCAATTCAGCTACAGTTAGATGCACCTTTTCAAATAATGGAAAAAAAATGTAAAGGGGTCAGACCCAATCAATACAGTTGTTCAAACAGAATTTCAGGCACTGTGATGTGGGTATTTTTTTGTGCTCTTTCTTTGTACTGCTCCACTATGAAGAAAGGTTGCTTTTGCTAGTAGAGCAATAAAAATCTTAGCCTTTTGAATACAGCCAAATAACCAATGGGGATGTTTACTAGGTGTGGAAAATATAGCAATTTTTTCATGTTTTTCTTGTGCATGGCTTTGTTCTTTTTATAACTGTGCAATACATAGCTACACAGACACACACCAGCACAAGTGAACACTTTAAAATACCCACAGACACACATAAATCAGAGGGGTATCATCACATCGTGCCTTCTGTATCTTCTCAGTTCTAACACCAAGTAAATCTGGTCTTCCCTTCATATAACGTCCAGAAGTTAATTGCTGAGACATATGGGAAATAGGTGTTTTATAGAGGGGAACAGACACTGATATAAAATACATACACTTGAAGATCTAGAAATCAGATGAGTAAATGGTGCAAGTGGAAAAACACTGGTGTAAAGAGCACCAGAACATGACAGAAGCACTCTGCTTTCTCAAAACACCAACCCCTCCCTCCAAAGGCTATGGGTTACCCAAGACCTTACTGGGCTTTAACAATTTTTTGAAACAGCAGCACACAATTTAGTAGCATCCTTCAGTAGCTTTTCGCTCCACACATAAGAAACATCCCAGAATAGAATCTCTTAATAGTTTCCTGAAAAAACCTTCTATCTAATTTTGGGGTTTTGGGGTGAGGTTTGTTTTAGTTTTGTTTGGGGTTTTTTTTGCGGGGGAGGGAGGGGAGAGGAGGGAGCATTTCTCAACTGTTCCAGAACAGCCTGGATGCCTCTAAGCACTGCTACTTGCCCAGTCCTTCAAAACAAACAGCTTAATACAGACGTGCAAAGACAAGCAATAGCACAACTCAACAGGGTTCCCAGCAGCCCAGCAATGCACGCAAACTTAAGAGTAGTGAAAAACAGAGGTGGGGGACGTTGTGCAAGTCCAAAAAGGTGACAGAGGTGCTACTTACGAGTATCAGGCTGTACTTTTATAAATGCAGCTGAGCAATAAAATTTTAGTAACTTCAGCTGAAGAAATTGGAAACAGATGTATATGGGAAGTCAGTCTGCATAGTTTTTGCTTGGTATAACATTACAAAATACTAATCAAAAAACACTACATTCAAAACAACTGATAATGATTTCTAATGAGTGAGTATAATTAGTCCCAAACACTTCACTGCTTAATAGGCAGAAGGAAAAAAAAAGCCACTTTCTGACCAAAATGATATCAATCTGCAAGTAGATATAATTTTTTTTCTAGTTTTAATATTAGACAGGAGCATGTAACACTTAGAAAAGAACATTTTGATTAAAAGAACTGAAAAAGGAAATTAACCCAAACCAAACACTATCTGCATAGGAAAACTAGCCATTACTACTTAAAAACTACACTCATCCCTACAAAAGATGGTCACTAAGAACAACATTTCACATATTCAATAAAAAGTTTTGGAATAAAAATCACCTTCATAATTTTTTCCCAAATATAAGATTAACTATGGACACAGACCAAAATCTTTAGAAGGACTGGTTTTACTGAAAACGTTAATGATAAAATTATTCCAGGCAAAATCCTTCCCTTCCATGCAAGCTCGAACGAGCAGATTTTGTGTGTGTGATCAAAGGAAAGAAAACAAACATCTACCACAACCTGCAGCGCAGCAGTGCCTGCACTCCTTTCCCTTCATTGCCAGGGTAGCAGACGGAATCTGGAGTTAAGGGATGCAGCAGCCCCTTGGCCCCGCGGGCCCTGCTCCTCACCCACCAATTACAGCCACACACTCTTCCCTCCTGCATGACAAAGCTCCCGCAGAAAGAATGCCGTCCCACTGAACCACGAAACACGCGGTCAAAGGCTCCTTTGTGTGCCAGAGAAACGGGGCAGCTCCGCTCTGAATTTCTGCCGCTCCCGTTTAAAGGTCAAGGACTCACAGCCTCAAATGTTCGCCGAGTCAACACTAAGCCCCAGAAACACTTCTAAACTGCTTCTTTACCTTCTGTTCCACAGATGAATTTTCAGAAGAATTAAATATTCCCAGTGGTCTCCATCAAACTGGCAACATTTGAGGGAAGTGCTGGAAAATAAATCGCTGCACCTGAACCTGCTTTGGCAGGTGTCCCCCATTCCTCCCTTCGGCCAATTTCACATACAGTGCACCTGTGATGCCTCCAGGTTGGTTGATGGGTTGTTGTCAAATTGAAGCTATTTCTGATACTTTATAAGGGCTAAAAATGTGTCAGATAAACAACTGTATTTATGAGATTTAAAGGACAGTACCGGGGTTATTATGTTTAGTACACAACCCTGAAAAATCTTTATACTCAAGAATTAAGTCACATTTAATCAAACACTTAAAAAAAAACATTTCTAAGCAAAATAATAATTAAAAAAAAATGAAGCATTGGAGTAGAGGGAACCTCATTCAAATTCCAGTGAAATAAGTGCAAAACTGGGGAATTTCACTGGCATTTGAATCAAAGAAGAGTAAAATATAGTTACAGCACAAATGACTCTGGATTTCCACTGATCTGGACACTGATAAGACAGCAGACAAGAAAGAGGCACTAGGAGGAAGTTATGTTAATATTTTAATCTGTACATATACCATTTTCCAAACTGTTACATTTTATTTAAATTAATGTTTTCTTGCAAAATATTCATTTATGTTTTCAAAACTTTTTATAAAGGCAAAAATAAATCATTATTTTGGCAAAAGGTTTTGAAGTTGATACTGGCAGTATTGAGGTAAAACAGATTGTATTAGCTAAATATATACTTTAAAGAATATTTCTGAGTATAGTGTTAATATAATATTTGTCTTAAAGTCTGAAACACAAGGGGCAATTTCAAGGGGGTTTTAGCTATTACTCAAATACAGAAAATAAACAAGTTAGTGGTTTCACAAAATACTGCAGAAGTATTTCTCAGTTATTTCTCATCCAGAGCTGAACTCAGCTACTAATTACATAACATTGGGACATTTTTGCATGTCTTGCATTCAATGCGTACACAGGGTTTTTTCAAGTATAGTTGCAGCAATTCATTTAATTTTATTTTCTTCTTATGTTAACTACCTCACCCTCTGCCCCATGCATAAGTACAACACTGAATTTCAAAAAATTTGGCAGAGTTAAGCACCAGGTGAACATACGTAAGAAATTAACAGGTGCCACATTACATTAGTTTTGCTGTTTCCAGGATAAATACTAGTCAATACATCGTAATGGAAGGTTTATTGAAAAAAAAAATCAAAAGAAAAATACGTATTTGCTAGTAAAATGACATATTATAATTTTTTATTGCTTACTTAATTAAAAGTCGTCTTCTTTCACATCTCAACTTTCAGAAAAAATAAAATTTGTTAGCTGTTTGTTATGGAGGGGGCAGCACTACTGTCAAGGGCAAACTAGCAAACTGTGTATTTATACCAGCAAGTTAACCATCTGGGATCAAAAAATGAAATGGGAGTCAAAACTGGTTTTCATTATGGCTTTCTTGGGAAATTTAAGCTATACAGTGGTTACTAATATTTAGAAATTCAAGCTAAAAGTTCTTGCAATGTATTATTTAATGGGCAAAAGGGTGGGTGATTAACTCCACAAAAATATTCAATCCAAAACACCCTTTCACCAAACCTGTCACCTGTGTTTGCTCTATCCATGCGCTATGAATGTGCTCCTAGGTTTGTTCAAATGTACGTTTTTTTTTCACAAAACTTTACAATGTGCATCTGAGCCTGAGGGGAAAGTAACAGTGTCTTTTAATATCTATGCAAGTAGTGTCTTTTAAAATGAATTCAGCCCTTGATTTAAAAAAAAAAAATCTAAAATACATTGTTCTAAAAATACATTGTCAGTATTTTACAGAGTTTATTAAAAGTGCCGTTTATTTGTATAAAAAGTGTGAACTAAACGGAAGTAAATAAAAAAAGATTTGCAGTTCTCTTCATTTTCATAGAAAATCCCCCTATTATTTTCTGAATGTATTTCCAGAAGAATGTGTCATCAGCCGATGAGTATCTTCACAGAAAGCTGGTGAAGAACCTCCTCTGTCTTCCACACAGTGTCACTAGGTGGGATTTGCCTCCAGTCTTATGTCAGTGTTCACTTACTGCTTTGGCTAGTATGAAGTAAAATAAAACATGGTTAAATACTGAAACAAGTAAACCAATGCCAAGCAGTAAGCAATTTCTGCAAACGTTTGGGTTTTTTTAAAGCCTTCTGCAGTTTGGCAGAATAAACAATTCACACAGACACATTAAATGAATAATTATCTCACGATGCCACTGATGCTCAAACGCCTGTGCCCCCTGCATGGTGCTGGTCATTACAATTAGTTTATTTTTCGCAAGAAAAGGTACCTTTTTATATCTAATACTCTGGCACTGTACAATTATTTTTCTGGGTTCTTTAGACCACACATAGGTAGAGACCTCTTAAGACCTCTTCACATGCAAAGATCTTATGTGACAGCAAAAATCAGCTAGCATACCCCTGGATATAGAAGAGTCAAGTGTTCTTCAGACACAGCAAAGATGGTAGAATCTGGTTCTCAGAAAGATAAACTGAACCAGAAAAGCAAACAGTCCTTTCCATCAAGATCTGTAGAGGCTCTTAATGTCTATACATCTCTCTTGATGTAAATTTGTCATTTTTCACAGGTCTTGTAGAAGGCCTTTCTGGTATGTGGCCATTTCCATTTAGATTTTTATTTTTTTGCACAGATATTTGACTCAGATTAGTGGCAATTAAAACAAAGTTATCTAAAGATTAACACTATTTGAGTTACTCAATCAACCCTCTTTACTATTTCATCTGTGTTTTAACTTTTTCTTCAATTTCAGGCAATAAAATTAGGCCAAAAGACATCAGAAATATGAGAATAGTATCAAAGGAAACTATGGATGCGAGTGTCTTAACTAGGGACACACTTAGCAGTCGTATGCAATATTTACATGTTTTTCTATTTCAAATATAGAAAACACTGCAAGTCCTACCAGGAAGAGATACAAATAAAGACATTTCTTAATAAGGACAACGAGATTTGAAGTGGCAAAATAACCTAATCAGAGAAAAAAATAATCTTCTGTTAACACAATTCAATGAAAAACACACCAAAGGCACAATCATAGCCAGACACAAGATTGCAGACTTAGTCATAAAGGGCCAAATATTCAGCTCACCACAGTCAGGACTCCGATGCCAGCTCGTGTGTAAGATAACCAGCCCACAAACAAACCCCCTGCTCTTTGGATTCTCTTGAGCAGCAACTTTATACGGCACACACAGGCAGAAAAACACCTGTGCACCCCAACAGTGGCCACTAGAGTACCCAGCAGTGGCCATCGGAGTACAAACGGCTGCTGAAAATCTGGCCCCTTGCTACCAACAGTACAGATGTCTCCCTCCTTCACCGCAGTGAGATTGTGGAAGCACCTTATCTGTAGAGCAACAGGAGTTACCTGAAGACTTCAGAAGCCCACGTGTTAGCTCATTAGAAGCAATATTCACAAGAATGAAAGGTTTCAGGAAAAATAGCTGCATGCTTTCATTTGGATCCAATTTCGGTTTAGTAAAGATGTTAAAATGTAGCAAGCCACAGCACAGGCACAATGGCAAATCAGACATGCCGAGAGCAGTTAGTTCTTACTTTTAAGGTGTTTAAACAAATGTGTAGTGAAATCCATTGCTTAAGGGGGAGTGAGGTGGCTGTGGTACAGAAGGTGAGGGTGCTTTAGGTGGATAGGTCAACTGCTGAGCTAGAAGGGATCACATACAGGAATTAGGCTGCACAATCAAACATTCATATTATCAAGGGAGTGACCTTAATTTTCTACCACATGAATAGGAAACCTGATTAGTAATACAATGAGGTGCTACACTATTTTAGTCACACAGAATACAGTCTAGATGACAACATTTCTTTCTAATTGCTGGTTTTTTTCTATTTGTTGCAGAAGTTATGCAAATAAACATTCCTGTTTGGATGAGAACACGGATAAGTATTCAAGTTTCACTGGAACATGATTAAAGCACACAACACTAATATACTCTCATCAGTCCTGCTTTTAAAACTGCAGTTCTGGACCTGCACCTGTATTTGCTAATTTGATTTCAAGACACCACTGAGGCTATACGGGTTTTCAACATTTCCTTTGTTATATGCCAATGAGCAGAAATAAAATAACATAAAGAAAAATAATTTTTAAAATATTACATATGCATGTAACATTTTGCTTAGTACAGTGCATGATACAGTAAGTAAATTTTCAGATCTCAGCTTAAAAATACAGGATAAAGAACACAGTTATTAAAACTATCATTGTTTCTAAATAAGACTAATGATATAGTATTGGAAGACAATAATCATAAAACTGAAGAGATTGAAACTCAGTCTAAAATTCTGCTTTTATATTTTGGAAGGCTGAAGATAGATGTAATTCCAAAGCAAACAAATTAGGAAGTGACTTCTTAATGCTCTTGTATTTGACTTTAATCTTCCAGATTCTTGACATGGTTTCCATTTAGAAGATTGATTTCTTAGTAGGAACAGAGGAACTCTAAAATGCTGCTTTTCAAGGATTAGATAAATGTACAATTTATTTAAAAAGATTTATATTAGCATAGCACCTTAACATAACTGCTTCCCCCTGAAAAATGGGAAAAGTTAAGCTTCACAGTCTTTTTCATAAGCAAACCTTCGTAAAAAAATCTAGATAATTACTTTTGGATTTTCATATATTGTCTGTTTCATCATCAAGGAGCAAATGACAACTCACACTTCAAAAATCAAACTACCAAAATAACAACGTGAAAGAATCTGTAATATGAGACTAAATGAGAATGTACAATCAGCTGTGCAAAGCATCAAATGCTTTTCTTTTTAATCACCTTAGATCATCGAAAATATGCCATAAATAAAAACCTGAACTCTTTTCTGGTTTGTAGATTTTCTATCAAAACCAAACCACTCTGACTTCTTCCTTTTCTTTTTTTTTTTTAAATACTATGAAAGGTGTTTGCTTTTAAAGGAGTAAGTAATAATCAAAATCAAAGCCAGACATGTTTCAATAAAAGAATTTTTGAGATACAAGCGCGGCAAGGAAAACTGTGCACAGACGTAACATTTTGGGATTCCTTAAAACCCTCAGTCCTTAGCTACTGTGTTAGGATTTCTTTAAGTGTCTGAATGACAAAAGAGGCAGCTGCTGTACTTCACAAAGAAAATTAAACTAAAAATTATCTCACAACTGACTGCAAATGTTTTGAAGTTCCATTTAAACATTTCAGTGCCAATACATATTTTAATTCCCTCATTGAGGAAAACTAAAGAATTAAGAGGATTTCTGTGGTTACATATACCTATAAATATGTGACAGTCACACTTTCGAAAAAATTACAATTTAAAAAGTTAAAATATAAATTAAAAAACTATAGTAATGAAAACCCTTCTACATTCACCATACAATATTTAAAAATCAAACTTATTTCAGTTCTGTACAGTTGCTACAAATTCAGATATACCCAGAAGTAAGTTATCTGGCCCCATGAAGACCTTTAAGTAGGGAAGGCACTCTGCTCTTGTCGTACAGACACAGAGGAATAATTTTAAGTATGGGCTGCATTCATCTGGGCTGATCCTGGCTTTAGTGTGACCTTTTCCCAGCAGAAGCTAGAACTCGCTTGCCAAAATGCTGCACTGGCTCATTCCTCATGAAACATGAAGTACCAGAGTTCCTGTTACAAGGACCTGGTCACTAGAATTGGGACCAGACCACCTGTGGAGAAGCCCTTCTGATACACTGATGGCCTGAAGGTCCACGAGGTTATTCCTTGATACGCTCTCATGATTTTACAATTCTGGTTTTTTGTGTGTTTGGTTTGGTTTTATAACGTCTTGTCTCCTCAGTCAATCATTTTACCCCTGCCAGTCAGTTAAATTACCCACAGAAACTCTCTGAAGTCTCAAGATTCCTATCTTGAAAATGTATTCCATCGCCTCAAAATCCCATTCCCCTTAGGTTTAGCTGGCACTGCATCCCTGAGTATACAGCCACATTCAATCAGCAGTCTGCTACTGTAGATGCATGTTACGCATCTGGATATTGGAATAATCTGTCTTTAATGGGAAGGTCTTAAGGGCTGCTGTGGCAAGTGCCATAAGTTTAAACTGACAACTTCAGATGAGAAATGTGCACATTTTTTCTCCATCATAGTTGAAGTTTCCATTATTTCCATTCTCCACTGGAACAGTGAATGGTGCCAGTTATAAATGGCCAGTCAGATACTTGCTGGAATCGCTGCTGCATGGATTACTGTGTGATACAAATCTCTTGACATTTCTTACTTATTTCAACTATAAAGCAATCAAGAGTGAAATTATCACTTTTAGTAACATATTGCAGAGGATCTATTAATTTCCAGGCATCAAGTAGAATTCATGCACAGCTGTCTTGCTCTGACCTCTAATCTTGGTCACCAGACGGAAACGTGCCAATCCCTGTTTTACAAGGTCTTTTTCAGCCTGTTGTCACACAGCTCAAGTTGAAAATGATTGTACTCTAATCTCAATCAGTGGACCAGGGATTCTTTAGGTTAAGAAAAACTATTTTAAATCCTTTTCTCTTGATTTTTTAAAGTCACAAATCAATATTCTTTTTAAAAATATAGAAATATCCAATTTAATATAATTATAGAGAATTCAGTTAAAATGTTATTTTTTTAGCACTATTAGTTAGAGCAAGTTTTCAAGTTCTGAACTTATTGATCATACTACTTTGCCCCCTTCATCCAGTCCACTGAGGCCAAATACTCACTGTAAATTGTTAGACTCTTCTACGTTTGTTACTTATACACACTATTTTGAATAGGAATGACTAAAACTTTCTCTTATGCCAGGAGTTCAGCAACAACCCCATACAACTTTGGAAGCTGGTAAGAAATAGCTGTTATTTTGTAAATAACTAAGCATTACCTGCTACCTCCTTGCTCCTCTGAGAGGCTTCAGAAGCCAAAGCGTATGATATGGTAATGATGCGCTCCTGCTCTTGCAGCTGTGAATCTAAATCAATCGAGTTGTGTTTGTCCTGGGCTACAGTAGGCTGTAGATTGTGCATACTAGTGGGAAAGTGAAAAACAACATTAACATTTGCAAACATAAAGAATCCACCATGCAGATAAGAACAAGCTTGAATTCGTACGGCAGTTTTCAGATCTCATCTATCAAGCTCCGTACTTTATTGCTGTTCTTTAAAGTAGTGTCACTATTGCATGTAAATGCCTACAGCATACAAAGAAAAATGACACAGCCATTACATGTTCAGTCACGATTTCTGCAAAGCCTTAAGTAGCCCTTTGTTGGAAATACACTGCTAACACAAAAGCACTACAAAAAATTCTATTTATTTGAAGTTGCCAGTAAAATTTCTTGCTAGTGCTCAGTCAAAAAGGCATATAACCTGGTAGCCCTCAGGCACAGCCTCTTCAATTGTCTTCCAGAGACAGCAGATACTTGACATATCAAATTCTTGAAACTGAATGTTTCAGCTGACTCTACATCAGCTGTAAGTAGCCAAAAGTGTTCTTTCACAACTCCAGCTCTCACGCTGACTTTTCTTCTGCTTTTGGCCAGATTTGTGCCTTTCCTTCCTCCTCACTCTCATCTACAAGTTGCTTAGTAAGGACTCACTACTATTTTAGGATTCTCTGAACAAGAAAATGGACATATACAAAATTTGTTTTAAAAATTTGCTTTAAAAAGCAGCTTTAAGCATACTACACAAATTCAGAGTTCACTTTCCAAAAGCTAAAAGTTACATTTAGGTAATTCATAGGAATTAAGATTGTTGCATCGAGTTAGTTCTCAATATTCAGCATTAGCCTCTATATAAGATTTGGGAAAAACCCCAAAACCTGACCTTGATTTAGTAAGAATATTCTTTATCTTTTCTGCTTTACGCTGCCTTGCTGCCAGTTCTTCAGTAGAAAGAGGCTCTTCTGGCTCCAGTTCAACATAACGTTCTGGAATTACAACCTTCTCAGGTTTTGACAACTGTGGAAAGAAAGCAAGCATCATTTTTTTAATAACAAATGCCTAAAAAACTTGAGATGAATTCTCCGCAATGGGAGAACACAGTGAAAAGAATAAAGCATGGATTTTCGCAGTCAGCACATGTACCTGATGCTAAACACTCCCTCTGGATATGAGTGGATGCCCTTTTAACTGTGTCTTTTCCCTCTGATTTGTTTTACTTTAGAAGACAGATCAAACAAATATTAAAGGGGATTACAAAAGAAATCAGAATCAACAGGGAACCTTTCTTCAGCTCAGGCTTAGAGCCCGAAGTAGGGCTCTGACTAAAGGTGTTACAGTAAAAAGAAGCAACCACTGCAAGATTGACTGAACAACCTGAGATGTTAATGTCATTTTTATGTTGTGCAAGCAAGAACTTCTACAATTGAAAGGAAATACCACCTAAAGTTTTAACCTATGGTATAATTCTTCTGAGACTGCATATTCTTCTGGGAGCAGTGGAGAAAAAAAAAAAGGCAAACAGAAATACACTACACTGTGCAATTGTAACAACATGTTGCATAGATGTACTTCTGCAAACTGAAAATTTCTACATAATTGCATGAAAGCTAGCAACAAGTTTTTGTTAGGATCAATTACTTTGGGGAAAATTTTTTCTCCACATAAGAGACCTAAATCACTCAATGAAAACACAGTTTAGAAAAGGACTTTGAAAACCAATGCTTATAATACAGAACAGACTGCTTTTGAAAAACAAAAATAGAGGGTGTGTAAATAAATAGAAATAAGTAAAGGAGAACTATTTTTGATTCTTCTCATTGGATTTTTGTTAAAACACTCATGAGGCAATGAGTTTTCAAAATTCAAAGTTTTCAATAAAAACACTGCTACATTTTTTCACCACTGAACTTAGTTCACACTAATTCAATTATGTAAAGTGGCCTAACCCAAATCTCAGTGATTAGGCTCTGTAATTCACAGGCAATCATGGGCCAAAAGCATACAAACAGTCACTGGCATTTATGTCCATATTAAAATCACAGCCTCAAATTTTTTATACTTCCTTCTCAGGAAACACAAAGCCAATGCTTCCTAAAAAAATCCTCCTGTTTTCACTACACTTCCTTACTTTGAAATCCAACTCCCCTTTGGAGCTATCTATGTATCTATCTACATATATAGAGTTGTGTTTGGGGTTTTTTTAAATGTCTGTATCTATCTCCCTAATATAACTAACCTAGATCAGAATATCCTGCCATTTTCAGAATAACAAACCCAGTTAACATGTGAACAGCTCAGTACATTTCCTTCTGAGGCACTGAAGTACCTAAAGTACAGAAATGGAAAAGGACAACAAGACCAGGATGGGGCTCTGAGCAATCTGGTCTAGTGGGAGGTGTCCCTGCCCATGGTAGAAGAGTTGGAACTAGATGATCTTTAAGATCCCTTTCAATCCAAACCATTCTATGATTCTATGACTCTAACCTGGGTAAACTGAAAAAGAAGCTTTACCCTCAGAGCTTCAGACCTGTTTCAGTTACTCTGAAGTAGGACAGAAATGCCTGTAAGAAAAAATGTTTCCTATCCAAGGCTTAAATTAAGGAAGTTGAAAGTGATTCCCATTGCCCTGGGGGTCTTCAGGAAAAGAAAAATTAATAGCAGAGTACAACAAGGACAGGAAATAGAACAAAAGTATTTTTTCTGTTTCTGAAGTTTACAAAAGCACTGCATTTTCTGTAAAAATTATACAAAGTTTAACTGAAAGATACATTCATTCATTCATAGAGATTAGCAGACAATCCTCACAGAGGCTCACAGAGTAAACCTTTTACAAATATCTCTCTCTATAAAATGCTACTCTGCCAACAGCTTTCAGAAGAGTAAAGGTGCTTACCAGTCTAATTATCATTAATAATTTTAGTGACCTGCCATCTACCATGGCATTTAACACAACACAGTGTACCTCCTTAAACCTTTACACTTGCTATATTCTTTCTTTCCCACCAGATGGCTCAATCGCATTTCAAACTAACACTTAATTCGGTTACCGAAGCTGAAAAAAGATCTTGTGTCCAGAACACCAACCAAGGCATTCCAAAATCTGATAGAAAGGTGTTTTCTTTTCAAGTCTGAATAAAGCAGTGCTCCCTCTTCTCTGTCACCTTTTGCCAGTCAAAGTGAAGAGGAGTAAGGTACCTCTGGGGAACTAAACTTTTTCTTCTTTCCTGTTTCTTATTTTCAAATACTCTTCATGTTGTCTTTTCATCTTCTTTCTCCAATTAATATAACTTTCCCTAACTTAATCGCTTTTTCCTTTACAAAGCCTGAGATATATATTTCAAACAGTAAAGCTAACTTTTCAATTTCTTCTCTCCACTAGAACACAATACAAACACAAACCTTACAGAGATTTTATGTTCCAGGTCACAAGTTTGCAAAACCCCAAAGACTCCTTTTAGTTCAAACTTCCAGCTAACTTTTGAAAGAAAAGATAAGAATTCAGTGCCTAAAACTTAAGACAGGTTAATATTTAAACAGAATAGGAGGTAAAAAATTATGAGTGTTACCTCTCTGCTGATATCTAAATCATAGTCTTGAGGCTCCAGGTCTGTCTCTGTCACTGCTACTGGCTGAACTTTTAACCATTCATTCTCATCCTTCTCTTCTCCACGAATTGCCCTCTCAAGTAACTGCAAATCAAATTCTTGCTCTCGTTTCCACTGGTAATAGATACAAAACAATTAACAGCATTCAACCACACTGCCAAATTCACTGTATAGCAATGTACATTACTACTGCTGCAAATGCTACGTTGCTGAAAGAATGCAAAGAGCAAACCCCTTAACTGACAAGAGAAAGAAAATACAACTGTATTTCTTGGCACACACGGCTGGGAGTTTTCCTCTCTACCTGTGCTGCATGGAATTTGGAGTATTGTTTAATTTTACAAGTAATGTTCAGCGGTATTAGATTCTAAGAAACATATCACAATTTCACATTTGCTGATGAACGTGGAACTAGCCACACACAAAGATCTTTGGAAGCACACGTGTCAATACCAGTGAGCCTACAGACTGACACACTAGTCCTAGGCATTCTAAGGAGACAGTGCTGTGTGGTTTTGAATCACTACACAGAATGGGTACTTACATTGCAGCTTGAGAATCACAACTTGATAATTTTATGTATCTTTTTAGAATAATACCTACTGTTTAAAGTTGACAATATTTTACATACTGGCATTAACTTGTCTTGAAATAAAAAGTGTTTAACTTCTAAGCTCTTCTGACTTCATTAAAAGCAGAATCTAGCTAACTGCAAAAATCTTTCACACAGTCTTTATAAGGTAAATACTTATCAATATAAATTAGAAATATTAAATATTTATCAATATGAAATATTTAAATTTAGCATATTTAAATTAAGCAGCATAATTTAGAGTTCCCAAATCACTTCACAGTACCTCCTTCACAACTACACACAATACAGCTACTCACACTTAAGGACACTACCAAGACCTTTTTTGTTCAAAAAATTAAGTTCAGTGGTAGCACCATTCCATTCAGTAGATCTGAGCAACTTAAGCAGTGTAGTGGGAAAAAGAAGGGACAAAAGGAACAACAACAAAAAAAATTATCCCCTCAACCATTTGAGGCAATCAATAGGAGAATGTATTCTTAAAAATATCTCCAGTATTTCTGGTACAAATCTTTGGCTTGTTTTGGCTGAAGTTTGAATTCCACATGAAGTCCTTAGACGTCATTATGCTACTTGCATTAATAAATCTAATTGAAACCTATTCATGCACAAGCTCTCAGTATTCACTCAGAAGATAAGTATCTTCCACGTATATTAAAAAAGTTGAATAGCTAAAAGGCAATTATACCTCAAAAATTGAGATGTTTCTTTACAGAATTCAAAAGAGAAAAAAAAAAGTTTTCTCATGAGTACTCCAAACTCCTTCTACTCATATTCGAACCAGGCCTGATTGACATAGTATATTTTAAATACACAGTATCATTTTCAACTTATTATATATAGGTAAGAAAAACATCAAACCATTCTTACGAAGCAGGATTTTTATTGGCTTTGATGTTGCAACTTTTACATTAAAAAGGCAATGTATATAACAAATGAATTCAGGTACTGTGATCAATACTTGAAATGTCATACTACACTTGAGAGCTGACCAATTAAAAATTAGAACTACACATACAATTTACGTCTAAAGCAAAAGTTACATACTGAGCAGCACTTGAATTATACATTTAACTGTTTGCCATTTTGGCTGCTAAATCATTGTAATGCTGTAAGTAGTTGTGCTATCAAACATGCTTTTGCATATCAAAGCCCTATAGGTACAAGAGATGACCTCTACAAAACATTACTAGGGCTGAAAAACTCTATTTTAATTCTTTACAGCAAGAAAAAGACCAAGATGGCACCCAAATTTATAAATAAAGTGTTTGCCACAAATGTTAATAACGAGTGTTACGAAAATGTTTAAATTCGATTTGTGTATGTTATGCGAGTCAGGAAACATATGAAGCCTAGATTTATTTCCTCTAATTAAAATACGAAAATAACAGTGATAATATAGTACTTAAGTTCCCAAACATTATGCACTGTCTTTAAAAAATTTTTGATTGCAAAACAGAAGACAAAATGGATGAATGTCTCCAAGCAGTGCACTCGTATTTACTGGGAAAGTAAATACAAATAACTGGCTGTAAATTAGTACTACAGAACAGTGGGAATGAAAAGCTGAATATTATAAGGTTTTTTTAATGCCAGCAATTGACACACATGTACTAAATGCAATTAAGCCTGGTAAAAATTGAGTAGTCCAGTTAGAAATTTTAAAGTAACTACATAATTCTGCAAATTAAAAACAAGCAAACAAAAAAAGAGGCATTAGGTATGATGAGTGACAAATCTAAAAGCAAGAGATCTTGTGCAATGAATTAGGTAAAACAATGTGATCATTCTAAAGCTCTAGTGGACCAAATAAAAAAATAAATTAAAAGACCACAGCATAAGTGCAATTACAGTACAATCTTGGTTTAGCACCAAGTGAGCAACTGGGTAACTTCACCAATTAGAATTGCTTTGGTTAGTATCCAAAACGTATCATTATAAACTTATTGTCTGTACAGCATTTATTCTCGGAACACAACAAAAATACTTTTCTTCAGCAGCTTAAATTTGAGCCTTATTAGAATATTCCATGTTTTGAGCTTTAAAGAAGAGTTTGTATCAATTAAAACAAGTTAATTCTGACATAAATTCCTAATCCGCATGATTAGATTTTAAAACTGATTATCCATTTATCATCTTTTTAAAAAAAACCAAACACCACCTTGGTCTGATATTACCATGACTATCTCACAGACTAATTTATGAATTAAAAAGAAAAATACCCATGGTGAATAAGAACATTCTAAAAGGCCCATTCCATTATGAAGCAGTTTTAAAACTGTACACGCTTCTTACACTTTCTAAATACAATTCCAAGGATAAAAACTCATGGCTCTGAAGTCAACCCAATAAACTGGCATCTCCACTCATCACTCTAACCTCTAACCAACTTACCTGCTGAACATTCGACATTCACCATTACTACAGGTAAAAAAGATCACCTGTTACTCACGCTCTCTGAACTCATTTGATACTGCGTAACACTAATTTAATTGGACTAGGAGCATCACACACACACTCAAGTGAAAGTGCTTGCCAGGAAAAAAGAATAAATCCAAAGATATTTTTAGTTTAGTCCTTTTAAGGCATATCTAACATACTGAGCCTACGTCTGCAGAAACGGGCCTGATGAAAGACCGAGATGAGACAGACTGCCTTTCTCCTTGGCTAAGAGTCCTCTTGCGTTCACGGACTAATGCCTTCTGATGTCGCTTCATTCTTTCTAGTTGTTCCTCCGCACTCATCTTGCCTCTTTGGTGGTCTCCAGAGTATAAACGTTCCAAGGCACTCTTTGGTCTCTCCTGTAAAAGTCACAAGGCACACAAAACACGTTTTGTAATTAATACTTCATAAAAAGTATACAAAAAATGAACTCTTTCTGCTACCTTATTAGTAAATTTTACTCTATTTCCTTTGCATTTATTTGCATGTTTCGACTCTGTGTTTTCTATTAGTAGTGCTGATTTTTGGTTCTAAACCTTGTTTTATAGATCTATTTGAAATGCAGTAAGTTGTTTGTCTGTTTTCCAATTCATTTAAGAAAGTGAAAAATTGGAGATTTTATCAGATCGCAGCTCTTGGTCCTCTCCCATTTACTGCAGTCCCACTCCCTGCTATGCAAAATGTATTTTGGGCTTAACTATTTTCAACAGTTCAGACATTTGCCTTCAGATGTTTATTTAAAACTTACCTTGGACCTATCCCTTCGAAGTGTTGCAAACGATGAAATGGTAGATGACTGGTGCAATCTGGAAGTTGATCCAGACAAACCTTTATAAGGAAAAAGAGAATGCCTTAAACCAAATGACAGACAAGACAGATACTTTTTTTACATTGTCATCATGTTTCTATGACATTCTGGCTACTATTTTAGCCTGCATTTCACATTTTGCAGTTCAGAAGATCATGAGACGCATGAAATTTCATTTCAGCCAAACATAATGTGTTTCAGGTCACTACTGATCAAAATTCAGAAAGACCTACAATAATTTAGAAACTTATATTAAGTGAGGGATGGGGTGAAATCAGCTGTACCAGAGTAGATACACTGGACAAATAATCACCTCTATGAAGAAAATCAAACCTTAACATTCACAGTTCGAAAGGAAAGAAATAAGAAGGGAATGGCTAAGAATTTGCTTTTACCCAAATATCATGTCTATCCTCATTTGTGAAATAGTTACAGCAGTGTAGCACAGTAGGGATGGAGTGTCAATTCAGATGTAATATCTGAGGGCTTTAAATTCATATTTTTTATCAGTTACATTTCAGTGGCAATATTAAGTGTTTGTAAAAGATTACATAGAAATTATGAGGAAAAATAACTGAATATAAGAGATTCTAACAGCTAATTCCATGTTTTGCTATGGGTTTTTTTAAGCCTTATATATTAAGTTGCTTTGCAAAAGGCTGGTTGACTGTAACAGCACCATTAAAATGCATAAAATCTCTAGACTTTCACAGCACTGTATAGTTAATCTAAAAATAGTGATCTGACGATAAATGTCATCTCCAGAACATTCTAGGAGAGAAAAGCTCCTATACAGATAGTACTGTTAAAAATCAACTACATAAATTCCTGGCTTACCACGGGTAGGTAATGTCTGGTATCCACTGTCAGGGTTTATTAAAGCACTGGAAGGATGGCTGAGGTCACCCCCTATCATTGCCAGTTCTGGTTCACTCATGTATGAACGCAGTTCCACCTATACAGAAAAATACTCATCAGCTCAAACGAAATCAGAGACAGAAGGTCTTAATAATCTTAAAACAAATCCTAAAGCTTTGTTTCTGGATCACTAAATTTCTCTCCGCTATTATTACATGGCATAGGTCTCTCCTTGTCATTATCATCTCTATGCCATTAGATATCATTAATACCAGACTTACAAGTCCATATATTTCAGAGACAATAGTATCTTTTATTACAGGTGCACATAAGTTTAAAATGCAGGGGTATAGGTGTATGAGTGCTCACCCTATAATCTCCATTTACATATTGTCCGAGTTCTCTGTCTCTCTTTCTCTCATCTGACTGACGTTTCAGGCCCCGCACTGATGTGTGTCTGATGACAGTGGCTTCTCTCGGGAGAGGTGGAACAGCTGGTGGCTGATCATCAGGACTGTACAGCTGCGGGAGAGGAGGTCTGGGTGGTGCTTCATCTTCCTGGCAACAGGAAAGCATAGGGATTTGGCAAACAGTCTCAAAACAGTCTGGCACAAACTGAAAGTCCATTGCATTATATGTTATTTGTGACTGATCTAGCATGCTCTCCTCTGCCCACACCAGGAGCTTGAGGCTTTAAAACCCAAATGAGGCCCAAGAAATCAACCACAAAGTATTCCCAAGAAAGGCTGTGAATTAATAAGTTCTAAAACAGTATATGGCCACTGTACATAAAGCTCCAGGTTACACACATGTATTCTGCTGTACTACTGCTCAGATTCAACAGAAACATCCTAAGTGCCTCCCTATTGTGCCTCCACACTGTGTGCACTTCGTAACCATGACATTTCACTGTTCCTGCCAGAAGGAAAAGGAAACACTGGTGAATGAATCACAGAAGAGCAGTACTTACAACCTTTGGCTTGAGCTTAACTGGTGACTGAAGAGGTGGCTCGATTTTTTTCAGCTGCTGTGCTTGGTGCTGTGTTCTGGTCTGGAAATAAGGCTGTGGATACAGCCTGACCTCCAGGGGGGATTTAACCGGGCTGCGTGGAGGGCTCTGCGCAACTGGAAGTTTGTTCTCCGCAGTTGCAAGGGAAGCTGGTAAGGAAGGCACTGAAGACTGAGAAAATGAAGGCACTGTTTTTCTCTCTAGGGGAAAAACAGACAAACATGCTAAGTGTTGTTTCCTACCAGTGATGTTCATAAGAATAGCAATTAAAATACTTAGACTTCACAAAACAGCCCTTGTCCTTTACTCATTGCTTTGAACACAAATGGGGGTTCTGGACATAAGAAATGTTTGTTCGTTACATTGTAACAAGAGTGGAAAACATTTTTTAATGAGAATCTAGTAAGTCTTTCAGGCCAGAAATAAAACCACACAGTTTAATATCATCCTGAAATTCCTTGCAGAGCACAGTGGGAAGGAAGGAAGGAAGGAAAAGCCTGAGAATCATATGAAATCAGTTCACAGGCTGTATCTGGCCCATGCCACAGATTCCTTAAGATGCCTACAGATCTAGACAAGGCTAGGCACTGACAGCCATACCATAAATAAAATGAGAGCTCACCATCTCGTAACTATTTATGTCTGTATGCAAAAGGTGAGCAAAGATACTTGAAACATAGAGTGGATTTACAGTAGGCGTTAACAGTCTCTTGCTATCCCAGTGCGTTGTCTTTTCTTTGAAATGTAATAATGCAACTGAAATGCAGACCACACACACCTTCCCTTCCTCTCTTCCACTATGAGGTTGCTCTGCCCACCAAACACCTGCCTGAAGAGGGAGGGGGAAGGCAACTGCAGCAAGGGCAGCTGGGCAGCATCCAAGAGGAAAAGAAAAAAACAACCAAACACCCCAGAGAAAAACACAGAGGGGAGCTCCTGGGCACAATACAGAACAGATTCTATGCTGGTATGAACCTAGCACGTCAGAAACTCCTTCTGCAACTTGAAGAACTTAGCCCATTATTGTTATTGTTGTTCCTTTTCTTCATGCCTTGTTACATTTTACAAAAAACCTTGTCACCTCAAGAAAAGAAACACCAAATTAATGTGTTCAATTAACAGAGATTTCTAATACATTCAATAGAGTTAACTGGACTTTCTGTAGTAGAACAAACTTTCAGACTATTTGCACAGATTCAGTTGCATTTGTACATTTTTTTATTTTTTCATCATGTTCTCCTTACCTGGATTCTTAATAGAGTCTACTATGGTTTTGTAGTTTGCTTTATTTGCACTCAAGCCAGCTGTAACATCTTCAATTCTCCACAAGTCTTTTTGTATTTGTGTTTTCTCCTGATGTTTGTAGTAAAAGAAAAAAAATCAACTTTACCTCATTTTTAATTTACTATGGGTTTATCCTTCTTTTGATACCACACCCAAATTAGTGGTTCAGAACTTACGTGAAAACTTAGGAGTCCAGAAATGAGTTAAATAATTATTTTAAAATAATAATTAAAAAAACCCAAACCCAACACCAACCAACTTATCTTGCCCGTAAAATTTATTAGAGCATTTTCTGAGTCCTGGAAGACTTCCTATTGAACACTGGGGAAAAGAGACACCTCTACATTTTTTTCTACAATATTATTCAGGCTAGAAAAACCTAGTTTAATGTTTCACATAAAATAAGCTTACACAATCTTTTCACTTGAACTTTGTCCTTAAATCCTATAACTAACACACTTAAGACTGCTATAGCAGCCTTACGAATCTCATCTTAATACTTTTAGGGGAAATGTCCAATATTAAAAAAGCAAAAAATTGGTATCATCTCCCTGAATCCTGCCATAAACTTTCCAATGGCTTTTAATGGATGAAACACAAAACCCAAACAAACTCAGAAGGGCTGACAATTTTAATTTCTGCTTATATTTGGGTTGATAGGCCTACTGGACATGATGTATTATAGGCTGAAACAATATACTGCTGCTGTTACAGGATTTGGTCTCATTCACATCCTAATTGTTTTACCACACCTTTCCAGGAGGAAAGAAAGGGAAACTGTCTACAGTCTGGACTCTGCTTTTGACTGTTATCTCACAGACAGAGCCTTGGCTACTGAAGCCTCCACTTCAGCCATTCCAATCATCATAAATAGTTATAGTCATCTAATTAATCAAAGCCTGGTAACTCTGCCTGCAAAAATTTGCATCAAGAATAAACGTAGTAAAACCAGTACTATTAAAGAAAGCAGAAGGCAGTGAAATACTTTAGTTAAGAATTGCTTACAAGCTGCTCTGTAGAAATCCATCACTTGCCAGGAGCTACAAAATAGCTACTAATTAATCCTATAAGCCTGAAAGTGAAAAAAACTTCAGTAAAAGCTGTTACACCTCATAGAGCTAAGGAAGGCATATAAATTGCTTTCCACTTTCTGTCTTAGATCAGGAAATATGTTCAGCCAGGTTACAGATCAGCAAACAGGATGCCAAGAACACAAACATTTAAATGATGGAGAACGTTATTTGCCTGTAGTAAACTCACTGGATAGATGGGACATATCTTGAAAGATTGTCAGGACACAAACTATAAATTTGCACATTTCATTTCATTTTTCTGAGATTAATCATACTACAAGGAACCAAATGATGGATTTACAATAATCAAGCCTCAGAATGGCAGAAAAAACCACTAGATGTACCAAAAATCCTGCTTCTGAAACCACTCAGAAAACATTGATTAGCAATGTAGAAAAGCCAGATCTTTTAATATTATTTCTCTCCATTACTTAAATATTGATGTGGAGAGAATATTTTAGACCTAAAATGGACTAGGTCTGAACAATAAGCAGATGAATTCATTTTAAAATTATGAAAGCCAAGATTGCTCTTTACAAAAGGGTATAAATATACTTTATGGGCCAGCATGAAAAAGTAACCTGGATAGAGAATTCAATTTCTCTAACTTCCTCTACACAGAAACATAATTTAGAATGACTTACAAAACCAGAGGAGAAACACCCACTAAGAAGTTATCACTGTTAAAATAGCCCATGTCAGTTAATTTCAGCATGCCCAGATCCTCTCCAGCCCGTAAGCAAAAGACAATAAAGCTGTACTCTTAAGAGCCTGATTCTTTACAATACTTTTTAAACGGATTTACTATGACCAAGCTGCTTGAAATATTTAGTTTTTGACCTCTAAATTAATGCTATATAGAAACTATATTAGTGGTTTCCTACAGAAATTTTTAATAATATTCCATGAAGACTTTTTTTAAATGCCATGTGTGTATTAATTTAGTGCTATTGGAAAATCCTAGATAAACAATCTTCTGCCTACATACCCTTGGGCAGAGATCATAAAAATTCTAACTATTATGGGTACTTCAAGTGAGACTTCTTTGAAGGAATATAATTTGAAGAATATTTGGTACTTTCCGAAAAAATCAGTTCCCCTTAGTAAATCCAAAATAGGTATTCAGTAATATTTTTTTAATATGAGCCAAACATATACATGCATACTAATATATACATATATATGTAAGTATACACACACAGAACTGATAATGTGCTTTCTGTGTGTATTTATAATTATGCACGTATGTGATATGAGATGATAATCAAACTGAATTAACATTTTTTTCTGTGCAAACTGTATTCCCTTCCGTACCTATTGGTGAATCTCATGCCACACATCCAGTATTTTAAGCATGCTCAATGCTCAACTGGAAATTGTTTGTTAAAGTAATCTAACAAAGTATATTTTGTTTAAACCTGTAATTTTCCTTTGTTAAACAAACTTCATACAGGGACCATTTTATTCTGAAATCCCCCTGAGATTTTTTTGAAATACATAATCTACAGCTGAGCTTAATTACATAATATTCTGCCTCCAGAAAATAAATCACTTTCCCATTCTCTAGAATTAAAAGCAAATGAAAATAGACTTTGAAGATTGATGCACCCAAAAAAAGTTTTACAACTCTTGCTTTGATGCAAAACATTTATCCATTAATAGTAAAAATAAACAGGTTTCAATTCATATCTGATCAGATATTTATTGCAAATAAATAAATTTAACTAGTGCCTTCTTTTGGCCCAGAATATTTGGAAAAACAGACCAAAATTTGAGCAAAATATATACATTAGCTTTGTTCCTTGTGTTTTGTTCTGTTTAAACAAAGGAAATGCAATCCAGTCTGCATTTCTTGCTCCAAGAATAAAGTCACCAGTTGTAAGCAGGTATGTAGAAATAATCTGGTATGCCACATCCAGTTCAGCAAAGAGAATAACTTAGCTTCAAACAAAGCTTCTTTTTAAGATTCGAAACTGAATAATTGATTTAAAACTGAGATGTCTTTCAATTACTGATGGCTGTTAAAACACTTATTCCACTTCACAAAACAATCTGCAGAGATAAATCTTCCACAAATAGAAGAACATGACAAAGAACAAGTAATGACGATAACAATCCAGTGACTGATGATCTTAAAAATGGATAAAGAAGCCAACAATGTCAGATCAAATAAATGGAAGACTAAGAAGTCCTGCATAGTCTTATAAATTAAATACATTATCAACGTCAAGATGTCAGCATGTAATAAAAACGTAATAAAATAATGACAAATTTGCATAGACAACTTATGAGACACTACTGCGTGTGCTGCCAGACGCCCTACCCTGCACAGCCAGGCTGCTGCAGTGTCTGAATTCCACCAACTAAACTACATGACAGCTGAATGCACTGCAAAAATTGCAGAGAATTTCTGTTATGAGATGATAGCTTCAAGTTCAGACAAAATCATCTTATAAGTGTTTACAATGTCTGGAAATGGACCCACCTGAGATAGCAATGAACTGTTCATCTGTTCCTGTAAGGCTTTTTTCAGTTGGCTCACATCCTTTTCTAATTTCAGATACTCATTCCAGGCATTTTCCATTTCCTATTAACAGAGAGAATACTCTAATACAATGTTATGATAAACTACAAAATCATTCTCTAGTGGAGCACCAAAGTGTTTTGAAGTTAGTGTTGTTCTACTATAAAAAGAAGTAAAAAATCCATTTTGTAGTCTCCATCGTTGCTTAGAGTTGATTATACACTTCAAAATGCTTTACAGCTTGCAAGATCAAGTCAAGAATCCCTAGTTAAAAAACTCTGGCCAACTTCCTTACACAAACCCATTTCTTAAGTATAAAATTGGCATGTAATAGAATCTGAAGTATACTCTGTGAGGGAATTGAGCCTATTGCAGTTCCATTTCCTTTTAATTTACTCCTCTGTTGAAAACAAGTTTATAATTAAAATCCAGTGACCTATACCAGAAGTCATGTCTTGAAACACAGAGCAGGTTATCCTTCAACAGTTCTACAGAATATGTTATAAAGTGAATAAACCAGCAGACATCTGGAGAATAAGGCTATCCAATCACCTTTACTGTACTCGGATTACTTCCAGCATCCATAGTATCACAGTCAGCCTTCTGACCCAGAACTGAGAAAAATCAAGTGTCTGGTACATTTTTATGTACAGGATGAGGAAATAGGCTTTTCTCTGAATTTTAGAAAAGAGAACACATGGGAGTTGAGGAGAAGAAATCATGGAGGTCTATGAAACCATGAGTGCCATGGAGAGAGCAGATTGACTGTTCCCCACCTTCTCTCATACAAGGGTCTATCACATTACACATGTACAAGTCAGGGTCAAAACAAATAAAAGAAAAGGGGTTGTCCATGCAGTGGAGAAAAGATCTGTGCAATACCTCGCCAAATGATGTTTTGCATGCAGAAGATTTACTGAATTTAAAAGGGAACTTAATAGGTTTTTGGAAACGATCTACTGAGGATTACTAAATAGACCAAAAAAATAACAAAAAAACAGTCCTGGGAATTCTCCAAGCAGAAAACAGTTAGAAGCTGGATTGGTTATGATAGGAAATACTACCCACCTCTCCTACCCTTACTCTTCCTTAAGCATGTGCTTATGCCCACTGCTGAAGCCAGAACTCTGGACTAGAAGGTGCCTTGGACTGACCAGTACAGCCTTTATTACAATGACTTGTTATTTATGTCCACATTCACATTTTAAGTGCTGACTGTGAAAGTCATATGTTTTCTATAGGCACAAACCACTGTATCTATATATTTATATAATCCTGATGTTTTAATGATCAGATCTTTCTATGGGAAAGGTGTTCATGCAACTCTACCAACAATGTTACAAAGAGCTGGTCCCATATTCATTAAAAGGTAGGAATAATAGAGTGGATACACTTCACCCAGTTTTAATATACTCTCTTTCATGGCCAATTCTTAGAAATAATTTTATTAATAAAATGCAACATTAAATTACATTTTAATTTTATTGAATTACAATATCAGTAGTAAATTTTGACTGAAATATCAACAGACTTTCCCAGTTCCTTTTGCCCTAGAAAGATATCATGGAATCACCTTTATATTTTTAAAGGACTAGCTGAAAGATTTGCAATTTAAGCCCACACATAGAATAAAAAGACATAAAAAGTTTTCTGAGTAATCTTTTTTTGCAGGGGCAGGGAATATTGAAAAGTAAAGCTGAAGAGGTTGTTTAATTATTTTTACCTGATTTAGTATTCTGTATCTTAACCAAAACTGTTCAGAACAGGACTTAACTCCCCTTTCCAATGAACAATACAGTTTTACTCAACCTGGTATTTTAGTTATGGTTTTCTTGAAGCAACCAGAAACACATACCGTTGAAACTTTGGATATTTCAGCCCGAATACGTATAAGATCCTCTTGCAAAAGTCTCTGCTGGTAAGATATTTTTTCTGCATGTTGTGGTTGGTCTTTGTACTGATCCATCTGCCTGTGTAAAACCTCCAAAACAGACTCCAGCTGATCCTAGCAAAGAAACAATAAGTCTACAACATTTACATGGAATTTTATGCACCCACCTGTAGTAATATGAAATGTATTTTCCATGCCACAAGTTTCCCAGTAGAGCTGAGGACTGGCCTCCTGTTTTGGAGATTAGGAGGCCAACAGTAACAAAAAAGTGCAAGAGCCTTAGTTACCTATTATAACAAAAATTATCTGATACTTTCCATTAATTCTTTCCATTAAGTAGCCCAAACTGTGGAAAACACAATGCACTGAGAAGGGAATTTTTCTATTTACACTCTGTACGAAACTGTAATTTACAGTTTCAGAAAAATTCTCTTAATCAGTATAGAACTGTGACAGCTCTACCACAGCCCAGCATGAGCTGTTTGTTTAAGGACAGATTCTCATTCACTGTTATACTTGAATGAGCCATGTGAGAGATTAAAATATTGTCTAAAACATGAAGCAGGTCCAATTCATTCAGTCAGGAGGAAATAACGTGGAATCATTTTTGCAAAGCAGCTCTACTGAAGAATCCACCTGAACAGCACTTTCATTTTAGAATAGATTGTTTTCTGAACCCCCTTAATTTACTGACAGCTACAGCTCATAGGCAGCAGGGAAGCAGATGGATTTAAAACATTCACTTTCAAAAACATGTTTTCTAAGAATTGGTAATCAGCCCTGACATAAACACCTCCCCCCCCCGCCCCCACCCCCACCCCCATCTTTTTCTCACAGAAGTTTATACACATGTCCAAAGAAAACTACTACAGTGCAAGAAGCATCCAGTAATTCAATTTTTGTTTGGAATTTCATATTTTATGATTAGATAAAAGCTGTTGCTTTATTTTACTAATCCCTTTTCAATCTACTTACTTTATTCTCCTTAAGGGCTCTTATTTTGTCCTCCAAATCCTGCAGAATTCTGTCCTGCTCACAGAAAATGCTTAGCTTCACCTGGAAATGAAATAATATACATATATAATACTAGATTTTAAAAATTAAGCAGAAGAGTATCCACTTGTAATATCTTACCCCCAAAAGTATAATAATGAACATGTAACTGCCCAACAGAAACAACCAAATCAATGCAAGAGGTGCTGAAGTGGTGTTTGATACTTACATCAATATCACTTTCTGCAATCTTGACAGGTTTTGTACTTCTTTCTTTTAATGTGTCACGTCCTGTCACCTAAGAGGAACAGGTTTTAAAAATATAAGGAATTTGTTCCAAACTAAAACCTAGTTATGCTTCAGCAGTGAAAAGTTTTGTTAAATATTCATGTTTATTAACAAAAATTAATAAAATTTGGGGTACAAATATTTTCAAATTTGGCTTTAGTTTTTGAAGAGTGTTAACAGAAATAACTACTAGTTATATTAGCCTATTTAATTCTTACACTAGTTTAGAACTCTGTACAAAGAAGCATAATCCCACCTATCTATGGTTACAAAGGTCCTTTTCCTGCAAAATACAGTAGTTTTAACAGTTCAGCTATAATAGCTTTCTTGAAGCCAAAGGACTTGAATAGTTCCTTTACATGGATGGTTGCTAGAATAGCAGCATTCATTAATGACTAAAAATACAACTTTTGGCAAGTATTTCATTCTACAAAGGACAGTATCTTCCTCAGCACAGGGTAAATTTTATTAAAGACAGAATGCTATAAAAATGCTATAGTGGAATTAAATGCAATTAATCTATTTTGACATGTTTATAATGTACCAAATCTCTCATTCCATAAATCACTGGTTTCATATTCCATTTCTGGTTGAGAAGATTATCTTCTCACATAACACAGTTTTTAAATCAGTACAGAAACGATACTATATTATACTTCCAACCTTCATAGCAACCTTAAAGTGAAGGCATGTCTATCTCTGCAGAAATGTTTATTATTTCCACTGCCTCCATGTAAATAACTTTTTTTTGTGAATAAATGAGGTTAAGAAAACAGCAATGTAATACAGTTCATTAATCATATATTTTTAAAAGCCTGAAAATCTAATGATTTAATATTATCAGATTAGAATATTTTTAAAGATTCATTAAAGCAAATACTATCTTACTAAAGAAACACCTGGTAGCTAGTAGTACTCCTTTACAACATATTCCTATTCATATACCATCAAGAGTTTATGAAGAAAAATTCACCTGAATATTGTCTTCAATAATGTAAGAGAAGAGGTTTTAACGTAAGAGCAAAAGCTGCTGGCTTTTCTGGTGGGGTAGAAGAGGTAGTTTGCTTTTTTACCGACTGACTGGCAATCTCCAGACTTGAAGCTACATAGTTTACTTATTAACCTAAAAGTCACCTACAGGACCATGTTAGCTTTTTAAAAGTACTTCTATTTTACTCTTACTGTAGATAAATCCTTGATATAATCTCAGCTTTAACATGTAATGTAACATGTTACATGAAATTAGCCATCCACACATAGTGTTTTCAAATAACAAAGCAGATTTAAAACAGAAGGGTCTGGTCATCATTTATGTTTAGTGTCTTCTCTCCTCCAACGGCAGGCTCCATTTAAAGACTTCTCATACCTTTATGTGGTGAAATGTTACTTCCCCACCACCAAAACCAAAAGCACTTATTGCCTCTCAAAACTTTCAATTTTTTGATATTTTCTTTTTCAACAATGATGTGGGGTTTTTTCTTTCAAAAGTATTAATGGAATTATTTAAATGCTAAATCACATATATAATAGTAATGTAATTAAATATAAATATAAAATACTAGCAATCAAAGTAATAATTTTGCATATTTCATCACCTGCAAGCTAAGAGAATGCAAAAGCCTTTTTCAAAGCAATGGAATTAACATAAAAACAAGTCTGCAGATTTCGGGGATACTTTAACTTACATAATCAAAATTGTAAGGAATTTGTTAATTATCAAGCAGTGAACATGAGAACATAATGAAGATTTAGCATGCTTTCACGTTTCCAAAATTTCACAGAGGAGTCACTACTTGACACAATCGTTTTCAAAATTAAACCAAACACTGAAGTCAGCCATAATTTCGCATACAGACCCCAAATGAGGGGAAAAAAGGAAAAAAAAAAAGGAAAGAAAAAAATAATCTCACAGAAAGCGCTACTGTTTACCATAAGACACCTATAAAAGCCAGAACACTGACTGCTACTTTAAAAAGCAATGGGATGAGCACATTTCAGATGCAGGCAGTCTTACATGTATACTGGATAGTAACCCTTGTGCTGAGTTCTTTAGCACTTTGTATATCATGTTGATCAGAGGTCCATTATTTTCTATCTGTTTCAAACAAAAGTTTAGTAATAGCTTGTTACAGATGTCAAGATTTAAACCCCCAAACTTTACAACTCAAAACTCCACGAGCAGCAGTAATCACATGCTCTTGTGTTACACCGATCCTCAAGGTTTATGGTCTGCACCATCTGCCATGATGGAAGCTACACCTGGAATCTACCCCTATTGTCTCATATTTTTGATAGATTCTTCATGCAACAACAAGACTTTTCTACTTCTTCAAAACACACATTAAAAAAAAAAAAAAACCCAGGATTTGCTCAGTCTCATCCAGTTGCAGTTTCAACACACCATGGTATTTTCTGTCATGTAATATTCAGTGACACTTGCACCGAGAACTCTCTACACTGATAATTTGAGCAACCTAGTTAAAACCTCAGAGAAAAATGTTATTTCAATCACTTTTATAACATATACCTGCTGTGCACTGTATTCTTCATTATCTAAGTGACAGAAGCTTGCAGAAGAAACCTCTTTCAACTGCAGAAGAAACTAAACAGCTTCAGATATTACAGTCTGACTGCAGAAGAATGAAGCAGGACCCCTGAGAGGGCTCCAGATTTGCTTCAACTGGTTGCATGATTTATGCTTAGTGACACAAATTTTCCTATATTTCCTCATCCATATTTTGTATAACTTGTTAGGGAATGTTTGTAAAGTATTCTGACATGAGGTTGCCCATCCATCCCTCCTGTAGCCTGTCTGAACTTCATTTCATAGCCACAAAAAGGGGACGCTCACTTCACCATTTGTGTCATCTTAGAAGTTTCGGGGGGAAATTGAGTTTTTTCTTTTCTTTGCTCTCCCTTTCTGCTTTTCTCATACAGGGTCTGTCCACTTTAAAGGTTGAAAAAATCCAACTGCAGAAATACAGCTGCGGAAATTTCTCTCCAAAAGAGGTATAGTTATGCCATAGCATATAAATATACCATTTCTTCCATGTTCCACATGCCTCTATTTCATGGATTAAAGAAGAATACAGAGTCTTGGTAACAATTTGGGCAGAAAAAAGGCTCCTAATCTAAGGACAATATTGTTAAAAGAAACCTCCACAATGCATGGTGTTTTGCATCTTCGGAATTATCAATAATTTTTCCTCATGGTGTGAACAGTCTTTAGACTTATTCTTTTTTTCATGTCAGAACTAAGTGACATGTAAGAGGAAACTACTGACATGGATTAATATCCATCTTAGAGCATTTTTATTTCATTTATATTTATGATGTGACAATAAACTATAATGTTGAAAATATAATCTTAACACAAAAATTATTTCTTATATAGTATTTTAAGACTGTTAAATAGTAAAAAAAATAGGCTCAAAAACATGTGAACCTCAACAAATCACTAAATGCTGTGTAACCAGTTACTATAATCAGTTTTAGTACTATAGCAAGCATTATGCAGTTAATGGTTTAATCACAATTTACATGTTGAAAAGTCGTATTTCAAAACCCCTATGAAGAGAAATCTTCAGAAATAAGAGATTTAGTGAAAAGAAAAAAGTTTAACTCCAGTTCCAAAATCTTCAGTCCTATTTGAAACTGTTTAATTAGCATGGGTGTGGTGAAGCCAAAAGAGAGGCTTGAACTAACAGGCTTTCTATCTAAGCCTTCATTGTCTTAAATGGATTAACTGTGAATTTGTCATACTCCACCCTTACTAGAAAAATATATAATTTGCTTATTTTCATACAGCACACTCTTCTTTTTTCCTCTTACTGCAAAAAAAAAAGCACCTCTGCATCTAGTGGCAACCAACACAAAGACACCTTCTTAAGTGTCACATGGTCTTCAATCTCTCAGCAACCTGACAGGAATTTTTACATTTCCGGACCTCTACTGAAAGGAGGTCGTTAAGAAATGCCCATTTTGAAAAATTACATCATTCCTATGGAAACACACTTGACATTTTGACCGTCAAAAATTTTCAAGAGGGAACCAACACTAGCATTAAGTTTCTTTTTGCTGAAGGATCAGGTGCCGCCGTACATTTCTCTTTCTGGCTGATTTCATTAGGTGCTACACAGGCACAGTGGGAGAGCTCCTGGGAGACCAAACAGTTCTTCATATCCCAGGCTGCAACAAATGAATCTGGACAGAATCTGCTAGAAAGTTAAAAACGCCTCCTAATAATTTTGCTAAGCATATCAAATTTTCAGAGGCTTGAACTGTGGTCACCTTAACCGTGAAAACTGTCGAGTTTTATAATGGACAAAACGCTGTGTTTATTAATAATTTCTCAACTTGTAGAACTTTTTAGATTGTAATTTGTCATAAAATTCAGCTGACGGTTTGGGATGCATGGCAAAGCCATGAACAAACCAAGGACAAGGCCTAAAATGAAATGTGTCTAACCAATTTTAAATTTGTATATTAATGATTCCAACAGTTTACATATTTGATAATTTAGACTATATATACCATCTATATGATAAATATTAAATCTCTCTCTATATATATGATATTGTATATATGTATAAAACGTATTACTAATATTTTTGTTTATATATTTGGTTATATATTCAGCAATTAAAACATCAGATAAAATAGAAATACACATCCTCATAGGTGCAGTCAGCTCATTAGTTGCACATATGCAATACCCCATGGCATCAACTATGTACATGCAAACAATATGGAGAACAAAGTGCCAGATTTCCCTCCACCTTGATTTTCAGGAACACCATATGATTTATATATGGTGAGACATCTTACACACCTTCGAAAGTGGCAGGCTGCTTTGCTAAGCAAAATGATTATAACATTTTGGTGGGCTTTTTCCCCTTCAAAACCTGGTATTAAGAAGTCTAGATTTGCTTTCAAATTACTAACCATCAAGTGCACCAGATACAGAAGTAATTTCGTTTAGACAGATGATATGATGCTCAATACATTATTTAATTTTTTCTTTAAAAGAATATCTCATAACATTACTTGGTCAGATTATGGATGGATGGATGAATGGGTGCATTTGAAATCTCTTAGTTGTAATAACACAAAAACAATGACAGGTGCTAATTAATCACCACATTTTCACAAGAGCACAAGGCATTATAAATATGGCATATTACAAAAACAAGGAAAAAGCCAGTTCAAGAATATTTAAAGAGAAAAATATTAAAAGAATACATTATTTAACTTAGAGGTGTTGACTTCATATTGGTTCTAATGCTACAGCATAGAAACATTTTGAACCTGATTTTTTATCTGATTTCCCTAAACTCACATATCATTCATCCGTAGTCCCAGTAACCCAAGTTCCTCCTACAAACTAAAGCAACTACATTTTCTGAGTTTTCACTTTAATTGTACAATCATTACCAAAATGACACTCAATATTCTAAGCACGACAGTGAGGCAAAAAACACAGTTTCTGTCTCTGACTAGTAGGTGACTTGAAAATCTGCAGGTACAAAGATGATACACAAAAGACAAGAGGGTTAAAAAAAAAAAAAAAAAAAAAAAAAACAAAAAAAAAAAAAAAAAAAAAAAAAAGGAAATATACTGCTGTAAAATCTTACCTTTAGATCCAAATACTCCAGATCCTTTTTCAACTGGATATAAGTGTCATCAGCCTTTAGATAAGTGCATAGGGAAAAAAACAATGCAATACATTTGAATTTTTGAAACAATTTCAGAATACTTGGATTGATTATATATAAGAAAATAGGTGAAAGAGGGAACAAAATAACAGAGTAGGAAGTACATAAATAAGCAGATTTGCTCCACCAGCATAGTGCTATTTACAGCTGAAAAATGGGCAAAATATTTCACAAGAATATTACTGCCTTATACCCATCCTCCAAACACACAGATTTTTGCTTTCCACCTCTAATGAGACACAGAACTACCTCAAACAATACATTTTCAAATGCTATACTTTCAAGATCAATTTCTACTGACTGTTCCTTCACTGAAAAAGTTATGGTGGTGTCCTCCCTGCCTCTTTGGGGGAAGAAGAGAAGACTTGTACCTAACAATGTCAGATGTAACTAGAAGCCATCATATAACTAATCATTAGAATACTTTTGATCACAATTCATACACATTTTAAAATATTAATTCCTTTATTCATGGAAAGTATGAAATAAGTTTTGTGACTAAAATACTGAAAAGTATCTCACGATTAGAGAATCTATTTTGTCTTTTAAGTAATAGCATTCAACTCGATTCTTATTTTTCCTTGGCTCAGCTGTAATTGCTATCAGCTTAATTTTATAGTTATATTGGTCTAGCATCATCTTCATTACAGTCACTTCAAGAAAAGTCATAACAAAGTTATTTCTCCTCTTTTCAAAACGGGTATTTGCAATACAGAAAAAAAAAAAAAATTTAACTGTTGCAAATGTGCTTTGTAGTCAGACAAAATGTCCCAAATTTCTAGAATTTTAACTGCTATTTTGACAGGACTTTATATCCTGGGTATATTTAGCTTCAGAATAAAAGAAAAACACAACTATATCTTTCCTCAAGTTTTGAGCCAATGAGAATGTGTAGTTAAAAAAGAAAAAAAAACCTTTATGCCATAAAATCAATAGATCACACTTGCATTTCTTTAGAGGTGTTCACTTAAAATTCCTTTCCAATCAGCTTGTAAGGCTGGCTGAGGACTTGACTAGAAAGTCTGCCCATTTTTTGAGAAATCCCTGTTATTATCGCCCATCTTAGTGCAATTGTTCTGTAGGTGAGGTAACTTAGGAAATGAAACTTCTTCAAATTCAAAAAAATTCCTTTAGCTTTGGGCCAAAGCCTTCACCAATTCGAAGAAGTCACCACATTTTATTCCCAGATGGCTCCATTTCTGAGGCTCTAATAGGAACCAGAGAGCTCTGTAAGTACATTTCTGGTTGATCTCATAACACCAGTGCAATCAAGAGCACTGTTGAAGATCCAACACGCCCCTGAGCTTTTATGAACCAATGATCACCTGCAGAACCAACACAGTTACAAGCTCATATGAATGTACAAACTGGCTGATGCATTTCAATTTGCAGGTGATGCAGCACGTGGCACAGGGAGGCAATCTCATAATGAAAGCAGCACAAAGAAATGGTTTTGCTTTAGAATGAACTTACTTAGTATTTTAACCCACATTTCTGAAGATGCAGCATTTTCAGAAATAGTGTAAGAAGGAAATAACACTTTGAAACATATGCACTGCTGCCATATAACTTAAAATGCTCACCTTTTACAGCAAAAACAGTAAGCAAAGAAAAACCACAAACAACCTGGGAACTGTAGAAGACCAAAGAATGGGCAAGAAAGCACAGACTCAAGCATGCCACTAATGAAGCATTTGCAGAGTCACAAAATGTCATACTGCACAGATGAGCCACGCAGCAGCTGACCTGATAGGTGGAATTAGTTGGCAAGTGCTGCAGTAATTGTGCGATTGTGTAATTTCTTATACTAGCCAACTTAGCCTGATGCCTCCTTAATCGAATGAGAAGCAATGTTAGCTCTTCGGGCTGCAGGTATTTAGACACATTGTAAAGAGGAAATTAGCAGTCTTCAGGGAGAGTAACTATAATTACATTTTTCACCTCAGTGCCCAGAAAGCAGTTACTTGACATGATTAAGCAATTATTCAATTAACTCTGCATTTGGTCAAATAAACATAATAAAAGTTGAATCCTGTAATAACAAGGCATCTCACCCCTGTTCATGCTGCAAATAACAGCAAAGTTCCTACAGGCTTTACTGGGAGGTGGTTAAGATTAAGTTCTCATTCGAGTTATTTATGCTTTAACCAATAAAGTTAAGATTAAAGAGTACCGAGCAGGATTTTACAACTTAACTGCAACGCTCTGAGGACACAAAAGGAAGAGCAGCTGTGCTCTCCACTTACCGACTTGCCGTGCAAACTGGGCGCGCTCACGGTGTGTGTCATGTAGCCCACGGCAGGCATGGAGCGCCGGTCCAGGTGAGTGGAGCTCTGCAAGAAGCCACAGCCAGAACTCTTAAGGATTGTGTCAAGTGACAGGTATGTTGCACTCGAGGGAAAACTCGGAATGCACCTCTGCCACAGATTTTCTATTTGAATTCCCAGGGTGCTTAGATCAGGGTAACATTCACGGGCCAGCCTGAACGGTGGATGATTAAGTAAAACTTAATCATCAACTTATATAATCAACAACTTACAGGATCTTTCATACACAAGTAAAACTTATGAATGAACAAATGCAAATTTAGCACCCTGGGGCAGATCAGCAGATTCTGGCAGTACGAGGTGCTTCAGTAGAATATGCAAAGTGGCTTCCAGCAAATAAAAAAAATTATTCATAAAGTTCCCCCCCCAATGCTTCCCAGAAAAAGGCTGGTTGGCTTATGCCCTCCAACAGTAGGCTTGTACTCCACACCGTAACAACTGTGAATGTTCTCTTTTAGCCAGGGAACACTAAGCTACTGACATGACTGACACCTTGTGGCAATGGCTTCCATTAATACCAAGGGTTTTTTTAATAATCATATTTAATCTGCCCCTCTCTGCTTATAAAATGAAAACCTACTGCACACCCATCCTTTCATCTTTCTCTTAAAGTCAAAATTTATGGCTTTCTTCAAGACAGACTAAATGTCTCATGATTTACTTTTATTCCTGTCTCTGAACTTCACTGAATGCTGTTTTGTTTTGCCTTCCCCCCCTTTTCTTTTTTAAGTGTAACTGGATGGAATTTAATAAGCCATTACAGGGAGTGTGGAGTGTCATAGATTTCTGCAGAAGTACAGACTTAAATGTAAAAGGATGCTGTGTGCTTACATACGAAAACATAAGCCTTTTTCTCTAGAAACTTTCACAGAAGTTCCACAGAGAAGTTTTAATTACGAGGAAAACCATGTTTCCCTATAATGGTAAAGCCAGGATGCCATAAAAAGAGCTTTATTTTATGAGTAAAATTTCTGCAGCTACATTGCACAGGAAGGGAAAAGACTGTTGTACATGCCTTCGTAAGGGATGTAATGCTCCTTCCACTTACACATGGAGAAACCAATGTGTGGTAGAATATAATCACGCGTTAAAAAAATATTAATTTCCAGTGCTGCACATCACTAGACTATTTAATCCTCTGACAGAATATTATAAACCTATAAATGCTGAAAGACACCCAACAGCTACACCACATATACACTTGGAAAAAAACCTAAACTGTGCACAAAGCTGCAGCCTGAAGTCACGGTCCTGAATCCACACCGGGTATCTGAATTTACAAGTCTCTTTCTTTGCAAATACTTTCCCCACCAGAGTCCACGGTTGAGGTCAGAGAATTAGGTGAATACACCTAATACTGGTGGCTTTCACCACCAGTGTAAGAGCTACCAAGACAAGTCAATCCTTCATTGATTCAATCATGAATTTCCCCAAATTCCTTAGGCAAGGACAGCCATGTGGAGTACCGAAAAGGGAAACTTCTGTCACCTCTGGATAAGAGGGTACAACAGTCCCAACAAAACAACCCACACTGAAATCATGGAGAAGGTTGAAGTTTCAGACCAGCACTATTTGATTTTGGTTAGCCCACTGATAAAGACTCTGCAACAGACCTAAACTATCAAATGCATGAAAAATAACTGTGTTTTTTTCCATAACTAAAAACTGAATCAGCTGCAAGAGTAACTACAATAGCTAAACACAAGCAGGCACGGCAAACACTTAAAGCGATAAGCATAAATAAATAATCAGGGAAGAGTTCATCCTGCTGAGTTTTATATTCTTGCCTACCTACTCTACATATTAAAATACTATCATTTGTGTATTCTATATATCCAAACATATGCCTTTGAGTTTTTGAATAAAAATATTCCAAACCAATGTGATGTGCCACCAATTTCCCTTTCCTAACCAACAAAAATTAATACATGTGAAATGATCAGAATGATAAGAGCTTGATGAGAAAATTATTCATTGTATTAACTTTTACAACTTACATGATCTTTCATACACAAGGAAGGATGCAATGAAACATAACTAAATAAATTATCCATGTGTGACACCACATGAAGAATAGTTTGAAATCAGTTATATGCATACAAACCTTTGCAGCATGATTTCGTATCTTCCTGGGTGATCCAGCAAAAGGAACGTCTACAGTCTGTCTCTCATCAGATGGTTTAACTGTAAGCCTTTCTGCAGGAGTATGTGGTCTCCTTGGGAAAAAGTTTTTTGGAGGTCCAGGTGGAGGAATATCAGATGGAGAGGGTGGAACAGATATTGATCGTGGAACATCTAATGAACTTTTTGACTTACCACGATCAATAAAGTCTGAAGAACTTACATAAAGCGGGGCAGTGGGGCTGCCGTGTTTAAATTGCTGCCTCTGCTGCCACTCATACAGCTGCCAAACAGTTCCATCCTTATTTGCTTTCCTTTCCTCCTGGGACATCTTCAAGTGGCTAACACGATCTTGTGCATATTTGTAGTCACTCGGCAGATTGCGGTTTGGTGGCGGTGAGCTCCCTGAAGGCTGCCTGGTATTCTTTGGCAAAGTGTGATAGTTTTCAGGAAAAGGAGGATTGGGACCCTGACGTGGAAGAGTCTGATCAGAAGTGAGGCTGCAAAGAGAAGGGAAGAAAAGCGTAAATTTTACCATACATTGATGAGCGGGAATCTCTAATGATATAAGCATAGGAGCTACAAGACATAACATACAACAGTAATTTTAAAACAATTTACAGAAATATTATCAAAGTAATACTGATGAACTCTACCCTGCACAAAAATCTTACACTGTATAAATACAGGCTTTTAATCTAGTGTCTAACCTAGGATGAACTACTAGAAATAAACTTAAGGGAGGGCAGCATTTCCTTAGACTAAAAAGAAAGTCAAGAACACGAAGAAAGAAATTATTGTTATGTTTAAAGAGTAAATCCATAAATTAAAATAGTCCTTTTCACCGAAAGCCTGTTCACCACTAGGTGGTGCAGTTTACGAAAACAAATGTATGCTTATTATAAAAAATTATCTTGAAGTGCAAGAAGAAATCTCACCAATCACAGAATATCTCAGATAATTTTTGTCCATATGAATGAAGCAAAAAAAGGCAAGAAACCGCTCAAAGTCCCCAGGTCTGCATGATTTACTTTCACCTAATACTACTTGTTCTACTGTTTCATCAACACAAGGCTTTTTACAACAAGCCAATGATAAACTGGAATATAAAAAGAGCTGTAATGATCCTGGCTTTAGTACTGCATCCATAATGTACTAGAACTGTAGAAACTAAACATTTTAGGAGGTAAAGAGTTAAGACAGAACTGGCAAAAGCTTTGACAAACTATAGTTAGCTCCCCCCTACTTTGAAGTCAAAATCTTTCCATAGCCTCATGCATATGAATCTGCCTCTGTCTGATTTCTGATTCTCCAGTCAAACATCTGGGGCTTTTGTACTTGCAGTCATTCGCCCACGGATTCAGAATCTCCAACCAGAAAACCATTCTGCTAGACTTGCTACAGAGCACCATTACAAAAACTAAACAAAACCAACCAAAAAACCACAACTTAAGAAACTCACGAGCGTGTTCACCATTCCACTCAATAAACTCCACTCTGCATGAGAGGGAACCCTCATGGTTTGGAAAATGCAAGAATTCCATATGAAAGAAAGGGCAGGATGGAAAAGAATAGTCTTTCTTCAGCATCCAAGAACAACAGAAGCAGGGGAGAAAGAACTGCTACCAATAACTGCTGCTCAGTAGTTGCTTCTGTCTCCTCTTACTTGCAGGATTTGGCACTGTCAGGCTCTGACAGTGAAATATGGATGCTCTTGAGAGGATACATAATTCCTCGTGCCAGAAAACAGAGTAACCGCCCTGCACCGCATGGAGGATTACAAACCTGTAAAAGCCCTGCTCTCTCATACCACAGAACCTTGACGTTACCTCAAATTTCAAGGTTAAAGCAGGCAGGTAGTATGAACAAAGGCAACTCAAAGATCAGCATAAAGTGGTCATGTAACCTCTTTTAATTGCCTAATTCACTGCATCACATGTACTTTGTATGTTTTGTACTTTGCTGCCCATTTTTTTCACAGGAAAATCACATGGTAGAAAGTTGGTAGAAATCCTCTGTTCTCTAGATAGGAATAAGAACTGAGAAAGCTTGGAGTGGATAATGTTTGGAAAGGACATCTGAGGAAAGCATGAAGCTCGGAGAGATCCCTTTGGTGATTTCTCTGCAGAAAAACAGGGAAAGGGGTTTGAACACTCCCATACTCCAACCTAGTGGAGACCTCATGAAGGCATAAGCAAACTGTTGAATGTTGCAAACCATCTGTGAGTGGTTATTTTCTAATTAGACATTAAAGGGTAAAGTGTTGAGATCAGGATCAGCTGGAATTAATGGTAGTCAGTGCAGTCACCAGGGGTAGCAGCTTTAGGAGCAAAACCAGCCTGAAAACAAAGACTCCATGAGAATTGTTGGGGTCCAGGGGAATCATGCCTTTCTTCTAGAGAAGAATGAATTTGTCTGATAGGAGCAGCTGGGAAGAGCTAGATTCATGCAATACTTCAGCCAGCTAGACAAAAGAAGAAAGCTGCATGTGCATTACAGAGAAAGTCATAAAGCCATATTCAGACTAAATGCCTACATACAAGCAGGCTGTGTTTTAACAGTATATGAAGTAGGGACAAACCTCAAACTGAGATGACAAGCTTTGAGCCGGTGGCATCTCTATCACACAAGGTTTCAGTCCCTTAGAAATAACTTGCATTATATAAAAATAGGCACTAATTAATTGCTAGAAAAAGAACCATGTCCCAAATGACTCAAATTAGTCCACAGTGGATTATGGACGATTGTTTTCTCAGGGATTAAGAGTAAAAATGAGCAAATGCAGCTGTTCTTGAGAATCTCCCTCTCTTTAATGATGAGATATAAAGAATATAAAAAAGAAAGCAGACACTGAAGAGTGAATAAATGGCCCGATGCCATATTATATGATTATTGGCCACGAAAATCATTTGGGGTCTGCAATGGGAAGCAACCACACAGAAGATATTGTAAAAAGAGACAATAAATGTTGAAAAGAAAACAAGTACTATCATTAGAAACACTATAGCCATTCATGGAAATGCCCAGAAGCTAACAAAGACAAGTAATGTTTCTTCCTTACGCAAATCAGGAAGGAACAGAAAGTTCTGCACAACAAGAAATGTTTTAACGCTGTATTTGGAAGGAAAGAAATGTCTTAACATGACAGCATCTAGCTGGGGAATATTAAGCTTTACCAGGTTTAAATATTTTTTTAAGTGCAAATAAACTGCTGGAAATAGCAAATACTTCACAATTACACAGTGACTATGTCTATGCAGGCACTGGAACCAGATCAAAACCTAATAATTTCTGAGCAGCTGCCATTTGATGGTCCTGACCTTTAAGCACTTAAACCCAAAATCTCCTGAAAGCCTCCTTTCAAACCTTCTTCCAATTCTCAAGATCTCTCTCAAAGGCTAGCATGAACCTTACCAAAGCAGGTATTCCCATCTGCTGAGAACAGAGTGGGATTAGATGACTACACTGAATGTCACTGTAGCGCAGCAGAGAGTTCA